>NC_051154.1:358688933-358808171 GCF_013339745.2 Dermacentor silvarum | reverse complement strand
CGACTGGACTAGTGCGCGCAGCTAAAATCGCTACGCATCTGAATGAAAGTACTGCTTGTAGCAGGTATAACATGCGACGGCTTAGCTTTTACCTTTACATACAAGGCGTTTCCAGTAACCTAAACCAAAAATTATAAAAATATCGGAGGACGCATAAGCTTCACTATTAAGATTGAAACGCGATAGTATATCGCTAGCTGATTCCAAATGGAGTTTGCAAATTACCTCATGTCATCCGCTCACCTAAGTTTCTGCCATCGTCGAATGTGCTTCCCTCCACTAGGCATCGATTCTGTAACTCTAATGGCGCACTAGTTATCTGCCCTACGCATTAGATGCCCTGCCAAGCTCCATTTAAATTTACAGCGTAGCTGATAAACCGCACGTGTATGAAATCAATGACATAAGGTTTGCCATCATGTGATGCTCCTTAGAGTATCTTATAACCCGCCTAATTAGCCAATTAACTAAGACGAAATATGCGAAATCGATAGTATTCAAGTTAGGGCAAAGTACGTTTTGTTATGTTGTAGAGGGGATTGAGATTCATCTCTTTTTTTCCAACTTATATGGGGCGTGGTGATCTTTTTCGGCATTTAAGGAAAGTACGCGAAATAAGAAATAAAACCATGCGACTGCGCTCATGCGCTATCGTATTGCAGCAAGTGCTCGCTCGAAATGTTGGTTGATAGGGCGGTCGCTGCCTAGACGGCGCATGGATACATGTGAAGAGGGAACCACTCCTGCAAATCAAGCCATCCTTATGCTCATTAAAGGTGCTTATTCCCTCTCTCGAAATGACACCTCGGGTGATGTTCAGTGTGCCGCAGTGGGTAATACTCAGTGGAATGTCCGCAATGGGCTCTAGATTAGGCAGCTTATATTGTTGCTTCTCATTGCGGTGTTCCAAGAGATCACCGCTGGCCAATTTCGTAGCTTTATAACCTGGGCCTATAGCATCTGACAGACATTTCGACCAAATGAACGGTCAGATGGCACTTACTGTTGTTTGCGCTTTTTCACGGAGAACTGCAGGATAGCGGGGGCAAACTCTCGGTCAGTTACCAAAAAGTGTGAAAACTTGTTGGATGTGTCCTTTTTCTGGGGGCGATCAGGGAGTGGGGGGAAGGAATCTCCATAAGTGAACGTGGGCTTTTCGTCAGTAACGCGAGCCACCCACCGTGCAGCCCTACAAGAGGACGCAGCAAAACCTGTAAAAATAGGAACTACAAACATCAGCTGAACGCTCCAACTATAACCAAATATGATATAACCTAGGCTGGCTGCTCACATATAGGGTTAACCCTCGCTGCCTAGAAGATCAGAAGTAGTGTAGAAGACAGTAGTACATTAGGAAAGATTGAAAGCCGGAGAGAAAGACGAACAATAGACAGAAGGATAGGGAAAGGCAACCACGAATGTCTTTCTGGACAATTCGAGGTGACTTTATCATTGTCGTCATGCCATTGTCGTCATACCACCTTCATCGATGCATCCATCGATCGATGTCACTTTTTGTCAATAATTCTATCGTAATCTTGCAAATGTCATTCAACCGGGATTATGCCACGTTTTACTTCCATCGTCGTAATTGCCTCGTCGTCACACAGACGCTATGGTGCATCTGTAGTCATACCATCATTCGCTATGTCGTTTTATTCGTGCCATATTGTTGTCATAATCTCCTCTTTATTCGGTTGCAGTCATACCGTCGGCTTTACGCCATTATCGTCATGTAGTTGGCGTGATCTCAGTTCGCTTATGTGGCCGTCGTCCCGTTGTCGTCAGTAATCATTATATAAGAATCGACATATCATTGACATCAAGCTGTCTCTGTTGTTCGCCTCCGTCGTTCGATCGATATCATTCGTGCTTCGTCATTCTACCGTCACTACGTTGGGGTCATACAGTCGTCCTGATGCCTCCCGCCTCATGAGCGACCTTTGCAAGTGAGTGTCATAGCAAAGTGGGACGAGACCTGAGTATGTGACATATAGCCAAAGCTACAACGTCTCAAAATTATCACTGCGCGTCTTAAAGAGACCGTGAAAAGATTTCGCCGATTTTGTACAAACGTACTGAGTAGTTAGGGTAGGTCTTTCTGATCATTAAGTGACACATTAAAGCGGTGCGCGAAAAGCGTGTAATTTATCGTAAGTTTTTAAAAATGTAGATCGCTACCGAGCCCGGCGGCGCCACTCTCTTTGACTTTTCAGCCGCCCCACTCCAATTGACGTGTGTCGGCCATCTGATGTCAGTCGGGCTAGCTATCTGATTGGTCACCCAGCTAGCGTCATCGACAATTTTTCCGACTTCAAGGTGAACAAATGCTGTTCGTAATAGTGGGATTGTGGGTAATTTGTTTCTATAAATTAACGTAACAGTAAGAGAATAGACAATGACAATTTATCACTACACGCAAGCACTTCCGGCACACAGCAAGTGTCGTCTGCTTGTATTACAAAGTGCTCCTTGTTGAAGTGAGCTGCGCATTCAGTGCTGGCCTCGAACTTTCTGTTCGCGAGCACAATGGTTCGCCCTTGTTGCGTCGTGGGCTGAAAACGTAGCGATCGGCGATATATCAAGCTCGATCGGGTCCCTCTGCAAGGCAGCATATGAACGGAGTGGCTGCAGCGCATCGGACTCTCGGTATCCGATTAGGGCCAGGAACTACGCGTTTGCGGCCGTCACTTCACGCCGGATGGTTACTACAATAAAAAAGGCCGCATATCTGCTTGCTTCGCAGCAAATGACGTCAAAATACGATAGTCTTCTGTCGCCCCTGATACGTGACACCCTCTTCTCCTCCCTCACATCCCTCACACTCTTCCCTTCTCCTCTCATTCCTCCCATGACGGCCTCATCGAAGTAGACGAGACAGGTCTGCCGCTTCAATCCTGCTAATACCGTGTCCATCACACGATGGAATGTTGTAGGTGCCGAGCACAGTTCGAATGGCATGACGTCGAACCCGTAGAGGCCGTCCGGGGTGATCAAAGCGGTCGTCTCGTTATCTTTCTCGTCGGCTTCTATTTGCCAGTAGCCAGTCTTGAGAGCCATCGATGAGAAATACTTAGCGTTGCAGAGCTGGTCTAATGCGTCGTCTATCCGTGGGAGCATGTATACGTCCTTCTTCGTGATCTTGTTTAGCCGACGATAATCAATGAAGAAATACAGGGTTCAGTCCTTTTTCTTCACCAAAATTACAAGAGACACCCACGGGCTCTTCGAAGGCTAGATGATTTCGTCGCGTAGCATTTCAATGACTTGTTGCTTTATGGCTTCTCGTTTCCGCGTCGAAACTAGGTACGGGCTCTGATGGAGTGGCGGAGCGCATTCCTCGTTTACTATGCGATGCTTAGCAACTGGTATTTGCCGAATACTTAATGGCATCGAAAAGCTGTCTTTGTATCGCCGGAGAAGACTATTGAGCTGTTGCTGCTTACTCAACGGGAGACTCAGGTTGATGTCGAAGGCTGGTTCAGGAACTATGTCCGTCGGGGTAAATGCCGCAGAATCCCAGAGGACAACCACCTTTCTGGTTTCCACAATTTCCTTGATATATGCGATTGTCGTCCCCTTTCTGAGGTGTTTATACCCTGGCTGAAGTTTGTCAGCATTACTTTCGCTTTTCATCCGTGCAGTCGAGCTATTCTTCTTGCGACGCACATTTTGTGAATGAGCAGTAGATGTTGGTCGCCTTCAACAACGCCTCCTACGTCTTCCAGTGTTTTGGTGCCAACGCAAATGATGATACTAGAGCAAGGCGGGATGCTGACCCAAACTTCAAGCACACTTAAGGCATGGTGAGCCAGAAAGCACTCCGGCGATATCACATTGTCTTCGGATAGCGTTATCGACTTTGACTTCAGGTCGATGATTGCGCCGTGTTGGTTAAGGAAGTTCATGCCGACAAGTACGTCTCGCGCACGCTGTTGGAGGAGAACGAACGTACTAGGGTAGGTCCAGTCGTGAGCTGCAATTATTGCCGCGTTGTCCGAGTGATCTGACGTCGCGTAGTCAGGTTTTCTTAAGGATGCGTTTTCTTGTCTTCAAGGACTCGTTCCGTAAGCGTAGTGTTGTCGTCACATCCTCGAGAAGGTCCAGTCGGCGAAATAAGGTTTCAATTGTTGGTTTCAATTGCTTCTTATCGCTTATAAAGCTACCAATAATCAACATTTAAAATATTATAACAATGAAATGTTTTAACTTCGCAAAATACGCATTATTGTGCAGATACAGGGCTTTACACTTTTCGCGTGACAGACAGATATTGCTAGGGTACGCGCCAAAGAATGCTTAATTACGCATTAAAAAAAGATCTGTGGATGGTCTTCGTACGGGTTTGTTCGGGCTATACGGCGTTTGGATTGCAATGCCGAGATGCCTGATAGGCTTGTCTGATAACTACATTGTCTGGTGGCAAGGAATAGAAAAATGTATAGTAGAGACAGCGGCGCTCAATTTTACGGCACCAAAACAGATATCAGGCTTATATGCATTGGCAGCTGTATTTAGCACTGTTCACAATTAGACATCCAGACCACTGAGAAGCTTGTAAATGATAGACAACTGTCTTAAATCAGCTGGGACTCCATGGAAATGATAGTAATGACACAAAGAAACAGTATGAAACAAGATGCACGTACAGTGCTGCGTTCGGTGAAGTAAAATATGTGATACTAGAGCATCGCATATTGCTTTAAAGTGATGCAAACATGACGAGACTCGGCAAATAATATATCGGAAAACATTCGCATATGACCTGCTTAATAGTAAGCCGTTTTTATTCAATGACTTTATATTCTTGAGCAGAAGTTATCTGTCCTATGCTCATGAACTAGTGCCCTTCCGCAATAAAAAGCGTCGGGCTCCTGAAGCAAAATCGTTCGGAGCAGATCTCATATCTATCGCTACTTCGAGACTTCAATGACTGTTTCATCCCTTATGTGTTCGGAAGAAATAGGTATCCGACAACTTGAAATAGTGAACTCTCGAATCGAACACGACTCGAATAGCAGGGACTATTCGAGTCTAATTCGAAATGTCGAATATTCGCACGCCCATCACATATTCTTTGCCTGGCCCACAGACCTCTGCAGCCAGGACCATTTGTTAATGATAGTAATAGCATTGATTATGCCTTTGCGAGTAAGGCAGGTATGGAAAGGCATTCGCTACTACCATGCCGGGGGGAGGGGGTGCTCACAGGTTTCCCTTGGCATGAATTGCGGATAAAAAACAGTCTATGGTCTCTGGTAGTAGTAAGCCACACCTGAGGGAAATGTGCAAATGCAAGTCTAGCCGATGCACATTCCTTGCGTCCGCCTTTGTGTGGTAATTAACGGTTATCGTTGAAGCCCCGCGCGGTAAAACCCATGAAATGTAATTCTCGGTACGGCGCCACTTCTACGACGCCGCGACGCTCCGTAATGCCGGTCTGTTCTGAAGCCCTAACGTATTCCTGCGAGAACAATGAAGATAGAAACAAGTGGGTGAGCAGCCCGACAGAGTAGACAGCAAATCATCGTCGTTTCCCGTCTTGGTCCACGGTCGCAAGCATCTCGATCGCTGACGTTGGTGGTTCTGACGGAACGTGAGCCTATAATGTGCCGCAGGACGCATCAAGATGATGCCGATGTTTAAGGTTCTGTGGTCTGAATAGGTGACCCGTAAAACAGAGAGAGAACGTAAACTTTATTTTCAAATCAATCAGATTTGAGTCCGGCGTCTCTTTAGTGGGTCTGGGCAGCCGCCGCGGACGCGGTTCCGAGACCTTGTGTCGAAGCGGCTTCCTCGGCTCGCTGGACGGCCCAGAGTTGTGCTGTCAGGTTCGAGCTGAGCAGTGAGGTCTTCCAGCGCGAGCGGAGGCTGGCGGTGGAAGAAACGGAGGGCTCGGCACTGCCCGAATTGTCTGTTAAATCCTGACACCCCCATAACATGTCATTAAGTGTGGCAACCTCGCCACACGACGCGCATGTGTTTGTAGTGTACATGTCTGGATACATGGCGTGCGTGAGCCTGGGATTTCTGTAAGAATTCGTTTGTGATTGTCTGTAGTGTAATGGGTGTCTCTTGTCTAACCTAGCCTTAGGGAATGGGTAAATGTGTCTCTGTAACTGGTAGTGTGTCGTGATGTCGTGTAACCTGGTCATACGATTCTCCCACGCCTCCGATGATGCTCGGTGAATGAAGCGATGAGCCGCTCGGGGGGGGGGGGGGGGTGCTCAGTCCAGTGTTGCCGGGATCCAGCACGTGCCTTCAGTTATCGAAGTCAGCCTCTCCCTTGAGTTTGGGATGTCGCTGGAGTACGTGATAAGCCTCTTGGGAGATGCGTCCATTTGAAAAATTGGGAATTGTCGTTTGCGAATTGCAGATCACGTATGTAGCTTTGGTTTGTGTGAGGGCCAGTGCTATGGTCTCTTCCTCTGCCGCTTCGGCATGTGCCGTGTTAACGGTGACGCTCGTGAGGTGGCTCCCTCGGTGACTAGTAACTGCCGCCACGAAACTCTTCCTGTCTCGATAACGGGCTGCGTCGGTGAAGACTGCCTCCTTGTCGTTGGAGTAACTTTGGTTCATGTGTTGTGCTCTGGCTTTACGTCTCCCCGTGTGGTTTTGGGGGTGCATGTTGCGAGGCAGTGGGGGAACGTATAGTTGCTCGCGTATGGTTCTTGGACTTTCCACTTTGATGGCGTGCTGCGTATGGTATGTGATGCCGAGCTTTTCGAACATGTGTCTTCCCGGTCGGCTTTTGGATAGGCGCTCGAGTTGGGATACTTGTTGCGCCTCCATGAGTTCCTCGAGCGTATTGTGTAAGCCTAGTTCTAAGAGCTTGGTGGTGCTGACTCCGGGCGCAAGTCCCAACGCACAATTTTACGCCTTGCGTATGAGAGCGTTGAGATTGTTCCTTTCCGCAACAGCCCAGTTGTGAAACGCTGCCGTGTACTTTATTTGAGAAATGACGAAGGCTTGTATGAGTCGTATAACGCTGCCTTCGCGCATACCCCCGTGTTTGTTGATGATGCGTCGGATGAGCTGAATCGTGCTGATGGCCTTTGCCGTTATCTTGCGAAGTGCTTCGCCATTGCCGCCCTTGTGCTCTTTCATTATTCCTAGTTGCAGGCGCCTAGCAAAACCATTTGTTCAGACTTTCAGTCAGCTGTGAATAAGTAGCAGATGCCCTGTTGCCACTTCTAGAATAACAGTACACTCCCCTTTATTAGGCAGCAGTGAGTTGTGGAACAGCTCACAGAGAATGGTATCGCTAATTATTTTTGGCTCCAATGTTGGCTCGGGCAACCAAAACTTGTTTAGTACCTCTGCATGCACAGACAGGTAATGCGCAGGTGAAATATGTGTGCGATACAAGATGAGCACCGGCCATTTCAGCAATCTTGCAAACAAAAATACTAAAGTTTCGATCGAGAAATGCTGTTGACAGTGCCGCTTATGTGTTCGAACATATTGAGAATTTTATAAATTTTATAATTACGCTAGCTGCGATTGCGTGCGTGCGCTTCTGAAAGCAGCAACATTTGAAACATTCTAAAGAGCAGCATTTGCCAAGAAAATGTAATTATCGCCTCGGCACTCGATTTACCAAGTAATGCGTCCTACGCTTCCTTTAGTTAACAGATAATGATAACTTTCTGATATGTTTCAGTGACTGCCATGTAGAGCAGTCAGTGATGGTGCGTCCAAGCAGCGGCAAATGTCTTAGAACTAAACGTGCCATAAAAGGCCGCTTAAAAAGGCTGAGAAAAAGACTGCTTCAAAGTTGTAAAAAAAAAAAAATCCGAGCCCTTCACTACTGTGAAAATGGAAGCCAGCGAAGCTGTGACTATGGTGTGTCTGCTGTAGGGAATATTGCTATAGTGAATTTATATATTATCATTATCGATTATATTGAGCGTCTTCGGCATGTTCGTCAAAGAGCAAGGACATCGGTGTCTCGTATTCGCCCGGCGCAATGACCAAGTAGTGCGTTTGCTGCGCCAGGTCCCCCCCCCCCTCCCCTTCGTCATAGACAAGCGTATGAGCCACAACGTTCATAGCCGCGGCACACAGCTCGGCAGCGTCACGATCCTGTGAGATCTCTCCCGCTCCTGCTCTCGGCGGCTGATACCCACATATCCAACGCGGGTGTGAGCCACACGTGACTTCTTTCTTACCTTCCCTCTTTCTTTCTCTCTTCATTTCTTTGCTCCCTCCTTTCTTTCTTGTCCCTGGGTCATACCCTCATATCCAATGCGGGTATGCGCCACACGTTACTTTATTATCGTTTATCGTGACGTAACTGACGAGCATGTGATGTTGTTGATGTCATGACCTATCAGTCACATCAGTGATCCGTTTTGACACATGGGCTAAGGCACAACTGGCGGGAAAACGCCATACACATGGCGCTGAAGTGCTGATGATGATAGTTTTTTTCTGCACGCGGACACGACCCTGGGGGAACTAGCCCTTAACAGCTTCGCTGTAAAAAAAACACGTTAATTTGCTGCGAGAATTGTACTATGTTGACAGAGGGAACGGAAAGCTCGGTCTCGTGATCGACAGTTGAAACGGAACTCAAAAACACGTGGGCTCGGCATGTTGCCGCGCCTTCTGCGTCCAACACGAAACTGCCACCACGTAAGTCCCTGCGATTCCTCGTTTTAACAGTCACCCTTTGAGCCGCCAGTGCGGTTTTTCATCTCGTATGAAAATATCTTCTCGACCTCATTTGACAGCAATATTTGGTCCATGTGCACATATTGATTAGGAGGAACCGAACAACAAAAACATTTCAAATTCGAAATTTTTCACCAGGGCTCCTTTAGAACTAAAGTTAAATGCCATCACGCATTTGTCTTTCATTTCATTTCGGTTAAATAAGCTACGTCATTCTAAGTCACGGCATGGTAACAGGGTCACCAGGTCCCTTATTTATGATGTAAAACTAGTATACATTTTTAACAAAAACAGGTCCTTGCACTGTTATGGCTAGTGTTGCGAGCAAAAGCATATTTTTTTTATTATGTGATAGCGAGTTATTTAAACAAAATGATTGAAGCTAACAATAGCCGAGATCTTCACACAAAATTAAGACACCGCGCAGAGTCATCATCATATTCAGCCTTTATATTTTATGTCTACTGCAGGACGAAGCCTCTCCCTGCGATCTCCAATTACCCCTGTCTTGCGATAGCGTATTTAAACTTGCGCCTGCAAATTTCCTAACTTCATCACCCCACCTAGTTGACTGCCGACCTCGACTGCGCTTCCCTTCTCTTGGTATCCATTCTGTAGCTCTAATGGTCCACCGGTTATCCATCCTACGCATTAGAATGGCCTGCCCAGCTCCATTTCTTCCGCTTAATGTCAACTATAATATCGGCTATCCCCGTTTGTTCTCTGATCCACACCGCTCTCTTCCTGTCTCTTAACGTTAGTCCTAAGATTTTTCGTTCCATCGCTCTTTGTGCGGTCCTTAAATTGTTCTTGTGCATAATAGTCAAAGGGAATTACTAACCGCGCGCAAATTCGTGATATGACGTCGTACGGCCACACATTGAAGTATCACACGTGTCACTGACGCCACGGTAAAAGTGATGCACATGAAAGGAAGCTTGACATGGCTGATTACGTTGTTTATTCGCTTTGGCCGTGAAGGCCCGACGCCGACCGAAACGTCATTAAAACGCTTTATTCGTGCGGGTACTTCACTGTGAATATTTACCCGGACCCATAATCGCTTTTTTCTGGCATATATAAATATATGTGAAATTAGAAAAAAAAAACAGAGAGTTCAAACAGAACTCAGGCGGTGGTCAGGACCCACGGAATCCTGGCCGCCGCCTGAGGAGGAGCAAGGGTGACTCTCCCTCGCCCACCTTCTCCCTAACCGCATTCGGGCCCAATAAATGTTTTATCTCTCTCTCTCTCTCAAACAGAACCCAACAACACCATGCTGCGACCGACGTTGTTAAGTTGTCGAAGAAGACGCACTACCAAGTTGGTGCCTGCTCGTCACGCGGGAGTGGGACCCTGGCCTGCACAGGCGGCGTATGAAATTACTCCTAAGCAGGAAGCGGCTTCCCACTGACCAATGCGCGCCTTCGCGCGCTCTCTCGAGCCATGTATCGAGCAATGCTTGTAAGCCATGCGTGCGCATGCGCCACTACCAGTGAAACTAACCATAGATAAAGACCACAGTTGTTATCATACAGCTTGCTATATATATATACATTCGTCGTCTGAATAAGCGCTCTTCTTGTTACTGGCTTCCACTCGTCACACTCGTCACTGATACATGGTGTCAGAAGTGGGCGCGTCGCTCCGCGGCGTAGATGTAATCGGCCCACGAACAGCAAGCAGCAACCGGTGAATGTGATTCAAAGCCAGGACATGGAACTTCTCAAGGCACCAGAACCCTTGCTGCTATCCGGAAGCACGGCAAAGAACTGGGAGAAATACAAACAGAAGTTCGAGCTGTTCTTGGAGGCGACAGCATCAGCGAAGGAACCCAGGACTCCAGCTGTCAAGACCGCGCTTCTGCTGAGCTTCGCGGGAGACGAAGCGCTCGAGGTATTCAACAATTTTTCTTTTGAGGAGGGCGAAAGCAAGCAAGATTATGAGACCGTTGTAAAGAAGTTCACTGAATATTGCCAGGAGCAGCAAAATGAGGTGTTTGAGAGATACCTGTTCCGGACAAGAACACAAGCGGAAGGCGAACCCTTTGAGCATTTTCTACGTGACCTCAAGAGACAGGCACGCAGCTGTAACTTCGAGCCCTTGACCGAGTCCTTGATCCGAGACCAGATTGTCTTCGGCACAAACAACACCAAGCTGCGGGAGAAAATGCTCAAGGAAAAGGACCTACCGCTCCTCAAGGCAGGGCACATATGCCGAGCCGCGGAAGTATCCGACCAGCAGAATAAAGCGTGGTCCCATGCAGACAACCAGATAGCCGTGGTCAAAAAATCGCAACAGCACGTTTGTGCCAAATGCAATCGTTCCCACACGCGTGCTAGGTGTCCAGCCTTCGGAAAGACTTGCTTCGTGTGTAAAGGGAAAAATCACTTCGCTATGTGTTGCACGAAACGACAAGTAGACGATGTGCACGAAGACAGCGATGACTTTAGTGTTTTGGATGTGAAAATTTGCAATGTCAACCGCAAGGAAGATTGGACAGTTAAAGCACAGGTTGCGGGTTAAATGGTGGTGCTTAAGGTTGACACAGGTTCCCAGGCCAATCTGCTGCCTTACTCCGTCTACCGAAGGTGCAAGGGAGACCGGAAGCTTGACCCAAGTTGTGCTGTACTGCGGTCATATAGCGGAGGTGTTATCAAGCACGTCGGCGTGGCAACGCTGCAAGTTGAGATGAATCATCGGTCCTGTAGCATCTCCTTTTTCGTGGTGAAAAAGAGCAGCCCCGCTATTTTGGGATTAGCCGCAAGTGAAACTCTGGGTTTGGTGTCGCGCAACGTAGACACGGTCAGCAAAGAGGGCACCTCTGACATTATGACGGAATTCCCAGATTTATTTCAGGGAACTGGCTGCTTGCATCGACAGTACCACATGGTTTTGCGCAAGGATTCAGCACCAGTAGTAATGCCAGCGTGGCGAGTACCACTGGCACTACGAGGACCACTACGAGATGAGCTCGACCGGATGGAAAGAGGCGGCATCATACAGAAGGTCAGCGCGCCAACGGACTGGGTGAGCCCTCTAGTCATCGTAAGAAAGAAAAACGGAAAGCTGCGTTTGTGCATGGATCCTCGGAATATCAATAATTGTCTAAAGCGGGAACATTATCAAATGCCAAGGCGGGAAGATATTGAAGCTGAGTTAGCAGGGGCCCAATATTTCTCTCGCCTTGATGCAAACTCCGGTTTTCACCAAATCCCTTTAGACAATGCAACGTCATATATCTGCACATTCAGCACACCGTTCGGGCGATACCGTTTTTTAAGGCTCCCGTTCGGTATAGCGGCCGCGCCAGAAGTTTTCCAGAAGGCGATGAGCGAAATCTTCGACCGAGCTGCGGGAGTGCACGTGTATGTTGACGACGTCTTAATCTATGGAGCTACAAAAGATGAGCACGATGCGCGCCTCCGGCATGCTTTGCAGTTGTCTAGACAGGCAGGTTTGACGTTTAATGCTGATAAATGCAAGATCGGGCTCACTGAAATTGATTTCTTGGGTGACGTCATATCCAAAGAGGGCATAAAACCAAACCCTTTGTTGAGCACATCTCTGGGCGAATTACCTCACCCGGTAGACAAGGCGGCCGTACACCGGATGCTAGGCGTGGCGAACTACTTTGGCAAATTCATACCCAACCTGGCCGATAAGACTAACCTGCTGCGCAGCCTTTTAAAGAAACACACCATTTTTGAATGGACAGAGAACCATGCGCGCGAGTGGGCAGTTATTTGTGAGCATCTAAGCAAACCACCACTGCTCGCCATCTTTGACGCGTCCAGAGAAACAAAAATCTCTGCAGATGCTTCAAAATGCGGGCTAGGAGCAGCTCTTCTGCAACGTGACGGTGACGCTTGGCGGCCAGTTGCCTATGCATCCCGCGCTATGAGCGCTGCAGAACAAAGATACTCTCAGATCGAGAAAGAAGCGATGGGAATTACCTACGGCTGCGAAAAGTTTCACCAGTTTGTATATGGACGCAAGATTGTTATTGAAACTGACCATCGTCCGTTAATTACCATAGCTACAAAAGCTATTGGTGATATGCCTCCGCGACTTCAGCGTTTCTTTCTGCGTTTGTTCACCTATGACTTTGATCTTCACTTCGTGCCAGGCAAACAGCTGCTCCTGGCGGACATGCTGTCAAGGGCGTCACCAACTGCCGCAGGGGATACCGATGGATTCAACGAGGACGTAGAAGTCCATGCAACAAGAATTGTGTCCGAGTTGGTAAGCAAACATACCATGGATCGCCTGAAAAAGGAAACGGCAGCCGATACCGAGTTGCAAGCTGTTATCAACCACTTAGGCGGCAAGGGAAAGCTTGAAGGCACATTGAATCCATTCGCATCAGAGTTGTCACTCGTAGAGGGCATTTTATTTAAGGGATGCAAAGTGGTTATCCCTAAGTCGTTGAGGCCAGAAATACTCGACCGCATTCATGAAGGGCACTTGGGTATGAATAAGTCCAAAGCAAAAGCTCGACGTTTGGTTTTCTGGCCAGGGCTTAACGTGGACATCGAGAAGATGCTACAGCGCTGTGCAGCCTGCCGCAAGTACGCTTACGCGCAGCAAAGTGAGCCTCTAGTTTTAAGGCCCGCACCGCAATACGCGTGGTACAGAGTCGGAGTCGACATCTTCCAGCAAGGTGGAAGTTCATACCTTTGTGTCTTCGATGCTTTGTCCAATTTCCCAGAAGTCGAAAGACTAACTGACTTGACCACCATATCTGTAATCGAAAAGCTGAGTGCCATTTTTGCTAGATATGGCATCCCAGTAGAAGTTTGCAGCGATAATGGACCTCAGTTTTCATGCTATGAATTTGCACATTTTGCCTCCAGGTACGACTTCCAGCATGTGACGTCTAGCCCCAGATTTCCTCAGTCCAACGGTCTCGCTGAGAAAGGCGTTCAAATTGTAAAACGAATCATGAAGAAGACGGCGGAAACGAAACAGGACTTCTGGCTTGGGCTACTCAGCTACCGTTCGTCACCCCTCGAAGATGGTCGTTCACCGGGTGAGCTCCTCCAAGGCAGACGCCTGCGCACGAGACTTCCAGACTTCAGCCACCACTCAAGCGTTTCCGTGACTAAACACAAACAGCCCGAAGCTCGTGGCAGATGCTTACCAGCACTCAAGAAAGGCGAAGTCGTACGGGTCCAAGACAAGGCATGGACCAGGAAGGCGCAAGTGCTAGGACGAGTCGCACCAAGATCTTACGAGGTAGCCACAGAGGACGGCAGACGGTTACGACGTAACCGGCGTCACCTACTGAGGACACGTGAGCAGTATCGTGAACAAGTCGAAAGTGAGTCTTCATCGAGCGATGAAAGTGATGGTCCCACCGAGCCAGAACGGCCTCAGCGTGAGCACAGCGAGGAACGTCAAAGCCCCAGTAACAGATCTCCCATAGAACAGCCGCCGGTTTCGGTTCCTCAGCAAGACGTACTTCCTCAGCTACGCAGATCTGGGCGGCAGACACGACCACCGGATCGACTACGCTACGATAGTAACTTTAATCAAATAACTTAAGTTGTTTTCTTTACCCGCGGGAAGATGTATCGAGCAATGCTTGTAAGCCATGCGTGCGCATGTGCCACTACCAGTGAAACTAACCATAGATAAAGACCAGGTTGTTATCATACAGCTTGCTATATATATATACATTCGTCGTCTGAATAAGCGCTCTTCTTGTTACTGGCTTCCACTCGTCACACTCGTCACTGATACAAATCTGTTCAGTGGTGCCGACCGTGCAAACACCACGTTTTATGGCGATTGCAATTATATGGGCATTCTAAGCGAATGTCTCCCGTCGCCGTCGTCGTGTGGTTCCGTATAAAGTCCAGCGGCCATGCAACGGTCACCACGCGCCGTACGCTGTGTGTGGAATCGTGCGAAGGTGAGCCGGCAACCGCAGCTTAATCTCGCGCACGTTAGACAGGAAGGCGGCCGGAAGCGCCCGGTCTTCATTCGCTCGCGGGGCATGGAGAGGAGGCGGCGGAGATGGTGGCAGTGGGTGGGGGGGGGAGGGGGTGTTCTTCTCTTGCGGCTGCTGCTTACGGAGCTGCCGCGCAGGCACCATATCTTCAAAGCGATCTGCGATGGGTACAAAGTGCCCGCGCCGAGTGCCGGTAGCTTCGTATGCGCTGTGCTTTCGACGTTCGCGTTGAAGCGAGACGAAAGACAGCGCGAAGTTCAATGTGCCCGCTGCTGCTGGCGTGCTTTCTCACTCCAGCGTTTTGGCGAGTTTTCGCGGTCATCGAGCGAGATGCGTCCATGTATACCTGTGCGTGCGTGACACCGTGCTTGTTAATTTAGTTAGCAAGAGAATATTTACAACTTTCTGCGACCATAAAACTAATACCCTAACTTCATAAGCTGTCTACCAATTTGCTATCGCAATTAATGTTTCGCCATTCGGGTTAAACTGCGACTTTTATTGTACAGTTCGAAATAAATACTTGCTTCGTAACAAAGATGTGTTAGCTGATCATAGAAGAAATGAATGGTATTGATATATTGAGACGAAGTTGGGCAGCGTAAGATGGACGCTAAAATTACACACTTTTTTCGTGTTAGTAGGGACAATATTGGTGCCACCTGGCTAAATTTTTCTGGAAAGGTAGACGTATCGGAGTAATAAATGCACCTAGACCAGCATGCCGCTATAGGTTTGCACTCATGTATTGCGGTAGCGACAGCATTATTTGCTTTAAATAATACGAAGAAAAGTGACAATAAATGTGGTGTGTCTGTGACCATCTGAAGGGGCGATAACAACGCAGAGCGGGCTTGGTACGGGCAATCAATGATCGTATTACACTGCACGAAGGATCTGGCCAGATGCTTCTGCTGGTCGCCTAAAAACCCGTATAAGTTATTACGAGTGCGGCGTAACGCCAAGGCAAGGAGTCTTTACAACAATCGCATGTCTTACAAGCACATGTACTCACCGCCAGCAAGCAGACTACGCGAGGAGAAATCCACGCCCAGCTTATAGTTCCCGCAGGGTGAAAATATAAAATTATATTATAGGGATTTATGCGCAAAAAAGTATAATCTGATTATGAGCCATGCCGTATTAGGGGGGGGGGGGGGGTTCCTGATTAGGTTTGACGACCTGGGGCTCTTAACGTTCAGGTAAGCCTAAGACAAGAGCGTTTTCGCATTTCGCCCCTATCAAAATAAGGCCGCCGTGACTGCGATTGAACCCCCGACATGAAGCTGAGCAGCGCGACGTCATAAACAAGCGCGGCTGGTTCACTAGCGTAGATATCGCTTCCAAACAGGTTTGTCTGCATAGACTACAGTGTGTGCGCAAAGAATGTGAAACAGGCCAGGCCTCTGTAGATTAGTTCAACGGTGAAATACCACAACTAAGCTTGGTTAGGGAAATTTCAGGAATTCGCTATCGACGAAATGGACAGCACCGGGAGGTGAGAAGGCGTTGGTAATCTAGAAGATTAGTCGCAATCGAGTGCGGTAATGCTTGCTCGATTGCACACCTGCACATCTGTACTGAAGAAAAGTATGGCGGTAACGGGAAAGCTAGAAATAATCAGAGCGCATATACGAATTCCTTAGATAAAGAGCCATCCGTTCCCTTAAAAAGGTGATTTATAAGCCAAAGTACACAAGGATACGTAGAAACTGATGAGGAGTTAATGGACGAAACATCCCCAAGGTACGCATGTCATGCACTAAAAGGGGTGAGGGATGACCACGGATATAAGGAACCTGTGACAAGAAGAACCCACAAGCCCGAGCATTATATTTTTATATTGTCAGAGCGCTCCGTCCGGTTCGTTTTAGAGCGCAGCATTTAGGTGCACGTTTTTGCGTTGAGCGTCGGCGTCGGCATAACCTAGCGAAGGCTGAAACAGCGAACGCGCAGCGTAGTGGGAGATGAAAGACAGCGATAGCGAAGAGAGCGCGAGAAGAATAGCGGGGGAGGAGAGTACGACATAAGGGTGAGGAGGAGCGAGGGGGACTGCCAGGAGCGCGTCCACCGGTACCATATATGGAAACAAAGAGCTGGCGTGGACTTGGGACCCACTGCTCATGCGCAACTTCGCCTGCGCCGCCGCCAAACGAGAATGTGCTTCGCGCGAGCCACGCGTTCCCGTGTTCAGGATTTCTTTCTGGACAATGAGCGACGAAACCGGTGGGAATGCTTCATCTGCCGCTGCTGCTAAACGAGCTGCCCGAGCAGAGGCTCAATGCCGCCACCGAGAGGACGACATGGTACTCACGGCGGCTGCTTTGCCACAATATATCTCGAATTCAAAACACCTATGCAGCAGCGCACAACATTGACATTTAGGGGTGTCGTAGTCGTCGGTGAATTTTTTTCTTCTGCTTTTTTCTCTCACCTAATTACGTATAAACCTTGTCGACTGCACGAACAAGCCTAATTCTCTTCAAGAACGCGGTTCGCTGTTCTCAGCCAAAACAATTGCGCTGCTTGAGAAACAAACATTTCTAGTCCAAAATGTCACAGACGTTTTAGCACCTAAAACATATCTCTATTCGAGACCGACTTTCCTCTTGCTTGTTCAGAAGCACGCAGACGACAAAAGGGAGTCTACGATTTTTTCCTTCATTGACACGGTGCCGTCTTGCTCAGTATCCTGCGTTTCGGTCATGATGGCGTCACGCTCATGGGAGTCGACAACCTTTGGTGGAAGATTTGCAAAATCTCTGAGCATCTGTCGGCCCTTCATGAAGCCGCTGCTGCGTTGCGGGTGTCGGGGCATTGAGCCCAGCGGGCCATGTTGCTCTTGGCCGCGTAGATCTCTTTGGCCGCCTGCATGGCCGCCGGTATATCTTGTGAGGTCCCGGATGCGGATGCATCCTAGCTGGTCTTCTCATTTCTCGCAGACCCCTCGGCAGGCCGGGCGATTTTCATGTCGCTTCTCAAAGGCTCACGTGCTTGATGTTCCTGTGAATGTCCCTTTATGAGAAGCCCTATGAACGGGATTGGCTGCGGTATCGAAAACGTAAAATATACGTTATATAAGTGACAAAACATCATGTCTACAAAAATCACATAAAACGAAAGAAATATAAATAATATCGATTGCTCAATAAAGAAATTTATAGATGGCGTCCCATTCATTTTTCGCAATACGTATAAAAGAAAACGACACATCTAAGCATAGACGGCACTCTAAGGGCATTTCCAGAAAGTTGGTATTGAAATGCTGTTTCTGTCCCCTTTTAGCATTATCTGCAGTATTCTCGACCAATCATCTTTGCTTCGTGGCTATGATTCGTTATATGTTGCAGATTAAATGACAATACCCCAAGCCAGAAATCAACAAGCAAAGTTGCGCATTGACAGGAGTACTCCTCTGTTTTGGCCACAAGTAGCCGCTGAAAAAGCCGTCAGCTAGTAATTTGAAGTAATATTTACTTTAGCATTGCGTTTACCCGATTTTATTCTAATAAACCAGAGGCTTCAATTCACACTAACACCAGACACATTTTATGTCTGCTCAGGCACGGATCCTCTGAAGAAGAGGCACCTTAGCAACACATATATGTTGACTAATTCTCCTGTATGGGTACATGCAAATTACTTCATGGTCATTATCATCATCGCATTTCCTAGGATGTGATCGACGCGCCTGAGTAGAAGCAAACGAAAAATGCACCATGGAGCTGTCTCGTGCATGCGCGCCCTCCGCCATTTGTGAGCAGCAACTAGGTTTCTTCGTTGGGCAGGGCTTCATTTGAAAATCCGGCGACGTTTTCGGACAAGCTAACCAGGAAGTCCAACTTTACGGCTGAGCTACTGTCAGCGCCGATGTGGCTGCATGCGAGCTGGTCTTCTCCTTTCTCGCCGATCCCTTGGCAGGTGCGCCTGTACTCACGTCACTTCTCAGCGGATCACTTAGACCAGAAGAAAGTCCGTGCTTGATGAGCGGCTCACTTAGACCAGAAGCAAGAACGTACCTGAAGTTCCTGTCAATGTACCTTTTAGAGTGAACCCAATGAGCGAGATTAGCTACGCTGTCGAAAACGTGACAGATACTACTTATAAATGGCGAAACGACACCTCTACAAAAATTGCATAAAATGATAAAAACACAATAGTATGGATTGCTAAATAAAGAACTATTATTATTAGATAGCCTCCCATTCATTTTTCGCAATACGTATCAAAGAAAATGACACATCTTAGCATAGACGTGACACTAGGGCATTACCAGAAAGTTGTGTTTGAAGTTCTATTTCAGCCCCCTTTTAGCATTATCTGCTGCATTCTTGACCAATCCTCCTTTACTTCATTGCTATGAGTCGTTATATGTTGCAGAATGAATGGCAGTACCCCAAGACCTATATCAACATACAAGGTTGCGATTCTTTAGGGGTACTCCTCTTTTTTGACCCGCAAGTAGCCGCTCCAGACGCCGTTCGCTAGCTATTTCAAGTAATTTTTTTAACATCGCGTTTCCCCGATTTTATTCCGATAAATCACAGGCTTCAATGCACAATAACACGAGATAGTTTTTACGTCTGCTCTGGCATGGATCCTCTAGAGGAGAGGTACCTTAGCAAGATATTCATGTTGGCCAATTATCCTGTTGGCCAATTATCCTGCATGGGTATATGCAATTGACTACATGGTCATCATCATCATCGCATTTCCTAGGTTGGGACAGACGCGCGTGAGAAGAAGAAAACGAAGAACGCACCAGGCAGCTGTCTCGTGCATTGCGCACTTGCCCCCATTTGTGAGCAGCAACTAGGTTTCTTCGTTTGGCAGGGCTTCATTTAAAAAATCCCGCGACGTTTTCGGACAAGCAGAGTAGGAAGTCAATCTTTATAGGGCTGAGCTACTGTCAGCGCTGTGCTATACTGCTGCGACAGCTCGTGTCAATCGTGATGCAACGGCGTAAATCTGATGGCAGAGCTCAGCACCCGGATTGGAAGACGACTGGCCACGGATCTCGGGACGCGGCTCCGCAGCGCGACAGCTGCGGACGCGCTCAGGTATCCACAACAGTGTTCGACCATGGCTACTCTCGGCCTCGACGTGCTGGAGGGTGCACGACACACGGCGGGCATCTGGGCATCTTTGCTCCTGGCTGCTGCCACGTCAATGGGACGGCTGACAGGTAAATATTCATACATATACTGCAACGGAAACCAAAGCATTCTACATCTTAGTGCCCCATGCACTAAAGTTGGCGGGCCTTGTCGCCAACGAAATATTAGGGCTATTTGGAGTACGTCTTGTCACTAAGTGGCAATCGCGAAAGAAACCTGCATGTGGTTTGTACAGGGTGCCTGGCAGGCGCGTAGCCAGGGGGGGGGGGGGGGGGGCTGATGGGGCTTCAGCCCCCCCCGAAATTTTTTCGTGCTGTCATGCATCGCCGACCAAAACAACCACCGGCGCCGGAAATTATTGTGGATTTTGTCTACAATGTCTTTTTGACACTCGAAAAGACATTTCGGCGCGAAAATTGCGAACTCGGGCTGGATTTCGTGGAAACGCCCATGCACCTGGAGTCACATAACGTAAGGAGCCCCAGCCGAGCACAAAGTTTCAAGGGATTTTCGATAGCGAGCGGGCGCGTCGCGGCATCTCGCAGCGGCACCGGAATCTACGGAGCGCATAGATTTTAATTCCGAAACTTGATGAGTATAAAGTTCTCATACACTTTTGACGCGAAAGCGCACTGACATTTCCAAAGGCGTGCTTCTGATTTTTAATTCTGGAACTTTCTGGGTTTAATGTTTTTATAAACTTGGGCCAACATGCACGCACTCGAACGCGCGTGTCTAAGCCGCTCCAGAAATGGAAGCACGCGCTCGCAATCTTGCACGCACAGGAAAATATTAAATAGCACCGTGACTGTCAGCTGGCATCTGATAATTTTCTCCAAACATTTTCAGAAAGCGCGTCCAATGTGATCCATAAGCTGGACCAGGGCAGGCAAAGTAAAATAAGAGAAAACAGAAGAAACTCAACGGCCTATTTAATTTGAGACAGTTATTTTTTGCGGGCGGCAAGGTCTTGCTCTCCGTGGCGATAGGGACACTGGTCCTATGGATTTAAGTAAAGCCCCCGCTGAAAATACTGGTATTTCCAGAACGATTCTGGAATACCAGTATCTGAAGGAGATACACATCTGAAGAACCATTTGGAAAGTTGCCCCAGTAATGCCTCGTATTTAAACCAGACGTACAAAACCAAATTATAGAAATGTGTGGTGAAATTATCAAAGAAAGCCTAGATGCAAAAGTGAACGCTGCAGGCTGCTTCTCCGTACTTGCTGACGAAACGACGGATATTGGTGGAATCGAACAGCTTACTGTTTGTGCAAGGTACGTAAACAAGGATGTCAACGATATCGAAGGAAGGAAGGAAGGAAAATAAGAGGTGAAAGGCAGAGAGGTTAATCAGGTTAAGTGTCCGATTGGCTACTCTGCACAGGGGGATGGGGTAAGGGCAGAAAATATTAGAAAACAAAAGAAGATTAAAAAGAAAACTAAAAGAAACGTATCAGTCCGCACATTCTAGAGTTTTTCACTAAGTCCTGTTTCTTTTAAAAAGCGTAATAGCGCTTTTAAAGCAGTTCGTTCCGACGTCGGCTGGGACCAGGGACCAAGAATTGTGGCTTCCGTAAGAGGACGGCTGTCTACCTTGTCGAGCGTGGTGCTGAGGAAACGATATCGAAGTGTTTTTAGGTTTCAGCACAGGAGTAGATGCCCTCTCTCATGGAGACTGCAGGTTATATGTACATGTGTACAAACTAGAGCACTGCACGGGCTCGGGCTTACCCGAAAGCCCGGGCCCGGCCCGGCCCGTGGGCCGGGCCGGGCCGGGTAGAGCAGTTTTTTCACGGGCTCGGGCCGGGCTCGGGCACGGCGTGTGCTTTTTGACCCGGGCCCGGGCCGGGCTCGGGTTTTCTGGTGGTGTGCGTGTAACGTGCAGCGAGTTATTCTCGGGCGTCTCAACTCTGACAAACATGTATTTTTCGGTATCGGGCCGGCTTCGGGCCTGAGGTAAAGGGGTGGCGGGCCGGGCCGGGCGGGTAACGTAGATTATTTCCGGGCCCGGGCCGGGCCCGGGTCTCGACATGAAAGTTTTGTTCGGGCTCGGGTGGGCAGCCCAACGTAAAAACGGGCCCGGGCCGGGTCCGGGCTGAAAAAATCGGCCCGTGCAGTGCTCTACAAACTGCTGCATATTCTAGTCGCCCTTCCAGTGCCACTGCCAGCGCAAAGAGATTTTCAAACATGAGATTACTAAAAAAACCACTTGCGCTTTACAATGAGGAACGCATGGTTATGCTGGCGGCCTGGCGCTTCTATACGCCGACAGAGACGTCGCCATCAACGTGTCCGAAGTTACTGAACGCTTCACTAAACCTCCCCGCCGAGTAAAGTTTATCGTTTAGATAGCGAAGCAGCAAAAATCAATGCCTGTAAAAATATCTGTTCCTTCACGTTCCTATATAAGATCGTAATTATGAAAACGTATGACTGTTCATTAGCTTTTAAAACCACAGAAATTTTCACCGTTTGTTGTAACAGTTAGCATGATAATCAAAATTATCCTGGGAATACAAAAATTACGGGGACATCAATAACCAATTTTAACAAACCTTGCTCTTTGAAAGCCCGGCACACGCGGCGTTTCCCAAAAACGCACTCGGATGTTGGGTAAATCAACTTGCCGCATCATCTGTGGCTTTCGGTTGTCCTTTTCTTTCCCTTTTAGCTACATGGATTTACTTCTTTTTTTAAACGAAGCAATAGCCTTCTTTGACTTTGGGTGCAGAATAATTGTTGCCGCTGTGCAGGCAGTTAAAATACGCGTTTTCGTATTGATTTCTGCATTCTTTTTCTCTTATTCTAGCCACATGGTGCTGTCGCGATCGCAGCATGGCCCAAATGCATATCACAATTTCTGAGATCATAGTTTTGTTCTTGTCTGGATCAGAATCAGAATCAGAATTTTATTATTAAAGGTTGGGATCGTCTGTCTTTATACTCGTATGCGTGAAGTTTACTATCTGTGACTGCGCAACATGTTTATTTGTTTTGTTTGACGCATTATATACAATGACGTTTCCTTAGATACGTAGATTTATTGCAGACTTATACGTATATTTAAATATCTTGTTGCGAGGTTTTGTGTATACAAGCAGTGAACTTGGTTTCACGCGACACTTTCTTGCCGTTTATCTTGCCATTTGTATATTCCATTCTATCTTCGCATTTCTAATGTATATTTTGCGGAACTTCTGCTTTTTATATGTACTCGTTGTTGCAACTATAATTTCGCTGCAATTACAATATACGAGCGGCAACATCTGCTGCTGCGCAATCCGTTGCAACGAAGGACAGCGTCATTGAGGTTTTTCCCTGACCGTTGCATATGTACAAAAATGTAAACGAGGTTGTTAAATGACAAAGATTCATCAAAATATTTGTCAACTTGTTCATTTTATGGCCTTTACGTTTTTCATACCAGCTGCATGCACTGCTTTGCTGGTTTCGAACTGATATAGTTCTAAAGTTCACGCGATATTTTCTTTGCTTATTAGATAGACCAGAAAAAAAAACGCGGAAGCATTGATATCAGCTATTACTGCCACAATTTTTGGGACATACGAAGCTATTCTTTTATGAAACAAACACATAATTTACTTGTCTTGACTGTGCGTAGCGTTAAATAATTCGTTTTCAGCACCTAATATACAATGGCATTGGCAATGGCAATGCAGTTATTATTCATGTATTTGATGCCTCGACAACTTTTATAAGGAGGAGGCCGCGTTGCAACTTGAGCCCCCCCCCCCCCCCCGAAAAAAATTTCTGGCTACGCCACTGGTGCCTGGGCTCCTGGAGCACGTTCGTGGCCAAACTGAGGCTCTACCTAAATGCAATTAAGGTACTGCAAAAAGCACAGACAAAAAGAAATGCGACGCTGCACCTGCACCGTGCGATTGGGTTCTTTTTGGTGTGGCCTTATCGCACTGCCCGTGGTGCTTTTAAGAACCAGCCGGGCAAGCAGTAGGTTTTGTTTGTAAGTGGCCTTTGCTGTTGCCAGGTTGCCTTCGGCAAAAAAACGTCTAAAGTAATGACGGGCTGACATATGCTGTCGAGAACAATTGCAACGTGATGACAAATTTGGTAATACGGGCGTAGGAGTGAAATGCACGTTATACCATTACACAAGGACTTCGAACAGCCCCTAAGAAAAAGCATTATTACAAGTTTGATTTCCTGTTATGTTCCTGCAATTGGGGTACTTTGTATTGAAACTCATAATTGGACCGAAAAATATTGCAGCAGAGAACAAATGCACACTCAAGTGATCTTTTGGAAGGATGATACAGCGATTCTGATTAATTCTGAAATCATTACATTTCAGCCGAAAGCACTGTAGTGGAGGCAGCCCTTGTCATTCCCTTCGCGGATCGGCTGGAGAAGCCACGGCGTCGATTCTCGCTGTAGCTGTGTTGTCCAAGACGATGGTTCACAGGAGACGAAACGAGCTCGCAGCTCGTGCAGCGGGTTCTGACCCGAGGCGACGCCACAAGGCAGGCCCGGGTTGTCGAGGCCTCCGCCCCCCGCCTGACCGTCGCAGGAGCACTGCGCTTCCCTAGCCACTGTTCACGCGGAGGGGCTTGGCGAAAGGCCGATGCGTGTCTGGTTGAGCGCAGCCACAGCGTGTGCGTACTCTGCTTCGCGCGAGGCGTCAACAAACCCGCCGTCGTCGCCTTCCACGCGGTGCTCCGTTCCGCGGCCAGCCCCACCGTCGCTTCCATCGACGTGGACTTGCGTCGTTATTTTTTCCGTACAGTTCTACATGAACTCGTACGCAGTTTCTCCTTTATTAACAGGTGATTTAATTTTTTCTTGATTTTGTGAAAATATATTGTTATATATCGTAGATTTGTTGATTTTCCTGCATTTCTTTTTTTTTCACTCATGGTTTTTACTTTCTTGGAATTTACGCGTAACTTTTTATGATAACAGGCATGAGTTGAAACATCTTGCCATTATCACGGCCGGACTGGACTACGCGCGCGCAGCTCTAATCGCTACGCTTGTGAATCAACGTACTCTTTGTGAAAGGTATAACATGCGACGGCTTAGGTTTTACCCATATATACAGGGCGTTTCCCGTAACTTGATCCAAAAATAAAAATATCAAAACTTGGAGGAAGCTTAAGCTTCACCTTTAAGAGTGTAACGCGATAGCCTTGCGCTAGCTGATACTAAATAGAGCTTGAAAATTACCTCATGTCATCCCCCACCTAACTTAACGCCGTCCTCGAATGTGGGATAGGATAGGAATAAACTTTATTGTCAAATGATTATTGCTGTTGGTGCCCGGGGCTAGGCTGCCAGGATGTACTATCGACCAAACAAGCTTACGGACCAAGGGATCTGACAAAAAGCTGAATATCTCCGCAGCCTCAAAGCGCAGCCTGGTATTCCCATTTCCAGCCTCTACTGGTATATGCGAACAACATTGTGATGGACTCGAGAAGCGTTTGATGGGGGGCTAGTTAAAAAGACATTAAGGAAAATTATAACTGCGCTGCGATCGTCCTGTCCACTTCGTTCCCGTGTCTCGTTTTAGCGCAGTTATAATTTTCCTAAACATTGTGATGTATGGCTTTACTGACTACTTTTAAAGGGTCCTCGGGAATTTAGCGTTTTCTGAGATCCCGTGGTCCGTAAACTTTTTTGGTCGATAGTACTTCCCTTCCTTTGGCATCCATTCTGTAATTCTAATGGTCCACAGGTTATTTGCCCTACGCATACATGGCCTGCCCAGCTCCATTTCATTGAAATCAATGAAATATGATTTGCCGTCATGTGGCGCTTCTTAGAGTATTCTATGGGCCGTCCAGCAAGCCCACGACGCGGCCAAAAGGCTTTGCCAGCCGGTGCCAACGTGGGAGCAGCCCACTTAATTAGCCAATTAACTAAGATCAGATATGCAAAATATCTGATCGTTAGTGCGAAGTGCGTTTTGTTATGTTGAAAAGGGATTCAGATCCATTCAGCTTTTTGGTGGCAACGTACATGCTGCGTGGTGATGTTTTTCGGCATTTAAAGAAACCACGCAAAATAAAAAATAATACTAGGTGACTGCGCTCATGCGCTATCGTATTCCAGCAAGTCATCGCCCGAAATGTTGACTGAGAGGGCGGTCGCTGCCAAGAGGGCGCATGGTTTCAAGTGAAGAAGGAACCACTCCTGCAAATCGAGCCATCCTTATGCTCATTAAAAGTGCTTTTTTTCTCTCTCTCGCTCTCTCCGAGCAACGGCCGGGCCCAGCGACGACCTTCCACCGAACTCCTCACGACATCCTTTTACAGCAAAGGCAGCAGCGGAGCCGTTTTGGACATCTTCACTCGAATTTGAACAGCCAACAGGAGAGGTACTGGCGTCGTATTCAGACGAATACATACCACAACCTGCACCACCTACACAGAATACACCCCACGAGGTTCATTGACAAGTGCCCGTGGTGCACAGAAGCACCCACACTAAAACACATCACATGGGAGTGTCCCAAGAGGCCTCCGCACATAGACAGCCCAATAATACTGAAACATCCACTCATGAGGAATAGGCAGTGGGAGGCATGGCTTGCGGACGAGGGCCGGGAGTGCCAATTGGCTCTTCTGGACCAAGCCCAGCGAGCCGCTCGTGCCAGTGGAGCCCTGGAATAGGGGCCCCAACCAGCGCGCCTTCTTTTAATTTATTTATTTTCAATCAAGTTTTTACTCACTCACTTCCTCTCTCCGAAACGACATCTCGGGTGATGTTCAGTGCGCTGTAGTGGGTAATACTCAGTGGAATGTCCGCAAAGGGGTCTAGAATAGGCAGCTTATAGTGTTGCTTCTCATTGCGGTGTTCCATGTGATCACCGCTGGCTAATTGCGTAACTTTATAACCTGGGCCTATAGCATCTGACAGACATTTCGACCAAATGAACGGTCCGATGGCACTTACTGTTGTTTCCGCTTTTTCACAGAGAACTACAGGATAGCGGGGGTTAAATGTCTGTTCATTACAAAAAGTGTGAAAACTTCTTGGATGTTTCCTTTTTCTGGGGGCGATCAGGGAGTGGGGGGAAGGAACTTGCCATAAATGAACGTGGGCTTTTCGTCAGTAAGGCGAGCCACCAACCATGGAACCCTACAAGAGGACACAGCAAAACCTGTAAAAACAGGTTATGCAAACGCCAGTTAAACGCTGCAACTATAACCAAATATTATATAACCTAGGATGTGCTGCTCACATAGGCTTAACCCTCGCTGCCTAGAAGATCGGAAGCAATACAGAAGAGAGTAGTACATAGAAAAGATTGAAATCCGGAGAGAAAGACGAAGATTAGAGAGGACGATAGCGAAAGGCAATCACGAATGTCTTTCACGACAACGTGAGGTGACTATATCATTATCGTCATATTGTCATCGTCATACCACCTTCATCAATCCACTGATGTCATTTTTTGTCCGTAATACTATCGCAATCTTGCCAATGTCATTCAACCGGGATTATGCCACGTTTTACTTCCATCGTCGTAATTGCCTCGTCGTCACACAGACGCTATCGTGCATCTGCAGTCATACCATCATTGTAATTCCGTCTTATTCGTGCCATTGTCCTCATTCTCTCTTCATTCGGTTGTGGCATATAGCCGAATCAACAAAGTCTCAAAATTATCACTGCGCGTGTTAAGAGCACGGGAAACGATTTCGACGATTTCGTACAAACGTACTGAGTCGTTAGGGTAGGCCTTTCTGATCATTAAGTGACCCAATTAAACGCCACGCGTAAAGCGTGTGATTTATCGTAAGTTTTTCAAATGTAGATCACTACCGAACGCAGTGGCGCCACTCCTCTGAGTTTTCAGCCGCCCCACTCCAATTGACGGGTGTCGGCCATCTGATGTCATTGGGGCTAGCTATCCGGTTGGTTACCCAGGTAGCGTCATCGATAATTTTTGCAACGTTATGCTAAACAAATGCTGTTCGTAATAAGTGGGTAATTTGTGTCTAGAAAATAACGTAGCAGAAAGACAATACACAATGACAATTTATCACTAAACTCAAGCACTTCCGGCATACCGCAAGTGTCGTGTGCTTGTATTAGAAGTGCTCCTTGTTGAAGTGAGCTGCGCATTCAGTGCTGGCCTCGAGCTTTCTGTTCGCGAGCACCATGGTTCGCTCTTGTTGCGTTGTGGGCTGAAACCGCAGCTATCGGCGATATGTCAAGCTCGATCGGGTCGTTCTGCAAGGCAGCATATGAGCGCAGTGGCTGCAGCGCATCGGACTCTCGGTATCCGATTGGCTCCAGGATCTACGCGTTTGCGGCCCTCACGTCACGCCGGATGGTTACTACCATATACGACAGTTTTAGCATGGCAGTTCTACACAAGCGCAAGCGGACTGGGACTGGTACCGGATGAGCAGAGGCTCGAACGTGAGGCCGCTCAGGCAGCGCACGTTTACGCTAAAGTCCCAACATCACAGCGGTAATGGTATGGAGGGTCTTTAGTTTACGCCTACGCCCATCTGCGAAAACGCCCAGCTTGCCTGGGGTTACCGGAATACGGGACACGCTCAGTGCTGCGGCAGAACGCTCGCATCAGCACGCTGCTTCGGTGGCCCTCGCGGGGAATCAATGGTCAGGCTGTAGCCACGAGGCTATCGGATAGGTTTAAGAGGTTCGCACGTGGCTCCAAAACAGCCGTAAGTAGCTGACATGACCTTACATCATGACGCAAAGCCAATGAATGAGGTGCCCAAGGAGCGCAGTTCATATGGCACGTTCTCCGCAGTGGCCTATGCTCAGTGTATTTGTCTTGTTCAGCAGGAGAAGGCGTTACAGCAACCCATAAGGCTGGTCACAGAAACAATGAACAATATTCATATGTTAAGCCGAAAATAGGATAGCGTGACGTAGGATATGGACGCTAAAATTGCATAGAAAAACAATGTTCATGCCATCTGGCTCTAGTATATTCTGGAAAGCCAAACGTGTCGGAGCAATAAATGCATATAGATAAGCAAGCAGCTACAGGTTTGCATTCACGTACGGTGGTGGCGGCCACTTCATTTGTTTACCTCACAATACTTTTTTCCCTCAGGTTTCTCCCCCTGCCCCACCCGTTTAACCGCGATCTTCTTGGCTAGTCCCCCGTAGTGGGTATGCGCCATGGTATAGCAAGCAAGCAAGCAAACAAGTACGAAACGTCTCATAGATGCACCATTGACTTACTCGTTCTTTCAATATTTTTTTAGATATTTGTTTCAGTCTTCAAAAATTACTCGTGTGGTCAATCCTCCTTGTGAGTATGCATAATGTGTTATACACTACAATTTATTGTTGGCCAGCAAAGGTCCCTTAATGCGCACCAAAATATATTTACAGAATTCTTTTCACTCTGGCCCCAACTTAACGGGGTCGTCGCGGTTAACAATAGAACACGTGACTCCGCGGTAAGCGTCAGAACCCCAAAGCCACTGAGGCCGTGCGGTAGTGCTTAAGCAAGAACTTAATTCGTGACCTACGATTCTCTTCCTTGTTCAGAAGCACGCAGACGACCGGCGAGAGTCTACGAGTTTTGTCTTCTTGGCAAGGCGCCATCTTTCTGTACATCCGGCATTTCGTTCATGATGACGTCAGGCTCGGGGGCGTCGATGACCTTTGGTGGAAGGTTTCCGGTGTCTCTGAACACCAGTCTTCCCTTGAGGAAGCCCCTGCGGAGTTGCGGTGGTCGCGGCATTTAGCGGGGCGGCCATGTTGCTCTTGACCACCCGGATCTCTTGTGGCCGCCTGCATATCCACCTGCATCTCTTGTGATGTCCTAGATGTGGATGCATCCGAGCTGGTCTTCTCCTTTCTCGTGGACCCCTCGGCAGGTGGGGCGGTATTCATGTCGCTTCTCAAAGGCTCTCTTAGACCAGAAGCAAGCACGTGCTTGATGTTGCTGTGAGTGCGCTTTTTAGCGTGAGCCCTATGAGTTGGATTGGCTGGGCTATCGTAAACGTAACAGATATTACATATAAGTAGAACAGATAACAGATACTACATATATATATATATATATATATATATATCTGTTATAACAAGTATAACAGATGCTACATATATAAGCATGCGCACGATTATCTGCTATTCCTCGTGCCTAAAGACTGCTTCATCTACCTGGCGCCTGGCTTATCCTGCACCGCGAATCACGTGCATCCTGCGGACACGTCACAAGGGTCTCCTTCTGGTGCTACTTATATGGGTTGCGCTGTTGCTTTCTGGTCATTTGGCAGCAGGAGCGGCGGAATACAGACGGCCATCTAACGCGGCTCTGCAACCTTTTACAGGTTTGTGCTTTTTACACATGGTCTTTTTCTGTTAACCGTGCATACTTTGGTTGTACTTGTCTGTGTTCTGCTGCTGCTGCCATTGAACAGACTCTGTGATTGAAACTTGCGCCATCCTTTCTTGCATTTCTACTAATTACTGATTGCTATCCGTCGTCATGGGTCCTTCAAGTGAAACAGAGTGCGGCAAGTGTTGCTGTGCCTTTAAGGACGAGGACCCATTTATGGAATGCTCTGAGTGTTCAGCCTATTGTCATATTGGAACTGTATGCTCCGGGCTTTCTGAGGGCACGTACCGATCTAAAGGGGAAGACTATAGGAAGTCTTGGAGATGCTTGTCATGTCGTAAAGGCAAGGCAGGACAGAGCTCGTCTGTGCCAAAGGAAACCGATGGCAAAATACCCACGATGCTGATCGAGATAAGCAGGAAACTTCATGAATTGCTGCCCCTCAAGCAAACGGTAAACAATATTGAGAAATCGATGAGTCTGTTATCAACCAAATATGACAAAATTCTTGAGACCGTTGAGAAGCATGACAATGAACTAAAGGCACTCAAGAACAGAGTTTGCAAACGAGAGGAGCCAAACCTGAGCGCAGAATTGCTTTCAGTGCGCTCCTCGGTAAATGAACTTGAGTACCACAGCAGAAAACTAAATATTGAGGTTCACGGTGTTAAACCAGACAACAACGAGTGTCTTATGGATAAAATGAATGCCATTGCATCTAAACTGCAACTTGCCTCTTTGACTGAACAAACTGTTACCTCGATTCACCGGCTTCAGACCAGAAGCGAAAGGCCTCCGGGCATTTTCATACGCTTTTCGAACCAGTCAACAAGGGAACAATAGCTGAACAAAAAGAAGGTTTTGTCAGTTGCTCAACATGGAATGTTTATTACGGAAAACCTGACTGCGCAGAATCGAATGCTCCTAAAAGGTGCGAAAGAATGGGCGCGCGTAAATAATTTCCGTTTTGCATGGCACCGCGCTGCAAAAGTGTTTATAAGAAAGAGTGAGGGCGATCGCGCACACTTGATAAAGTCGCCTGCAGATCTGGATAAGCTCGTTTCTTGAGCTTAGGGGCGTAAGTAAGTTGTACTTAAAATGATGTTGGGACACTCGAACAAAATGTTTGGTCGGATCTTCATGATAATGTAAGCTAACAAAGCGGCGGATCGATTAGTTGCATACATATCAACTGCCAGTCGGTGAAAAATAAAAAAAGATGAGCTTGACATTTTCTTCAGCAGCCTAAACTTTCGTTTTCATTTCATAATGCTTTATGAAACGTGGTACAGTGACTGTACAGTCCCCTGGTGTCTGCCAAGGTACGAGTGCTTTACACGATCAAGAATGAATTCGCGCGGTGGCGGGGTTAGCTTAATTGTGTGCGGTTCATTTAAAGTCAACTGTATTCAAGAATTCTCTTCTGTTGACGATGACTATGAGGTATTGTCTGTGTTACATGTGCGCACTGTTTATTCTGTTGTCTACAGACCACCGCGAGGCAATCTCCAAGGTTTTTTTCTCTTTTTCGAGAAACTCTTAAAATACATTGTTGAATTACCGTATAAATTCATTTGTGCTGGTGATTTCAATATAAACATGCTGGATGACTGCAATATCACACGCGACTTCGAATTGCTTTTGAAAATGTATGGGTATTCCAATGTTATCAGCACTCCTACCAGAATTACCTGCGATACATCCACATGCCTTGACTTGTTTATTACCAGCTACGGATCAAATAGTGTTAAATGTGGCACTATTTCATACAGTTTGAGTGATCACATGCCGGTATTCTTCACTGTCAAACGGAAAGATAAAAGATCACCAGAACGAGTCTGCTTCTCGCAAATAATAACTGAATAACGTCTAGTGCGTTTTGGCGATGGCTTACGTGACGTAGTCTGGGACAGTGTTATTGCTGCTACAAGTGCTGATCGCGCCTACGGTGCTTTTCTGGAAACGTTCCTCTCCTGTTATGATCAACATTTTCCTTCCCGTCCTAAAGTATCTGCTCCATCAAGGATACGTAAACCCTGGGTAACTATACCATTATTTAAAAAGATAAAAGAGAAAGCAAGGTTATTCAATAAATTCCTAATATCTCGGGATCCTGATGATTTAAGAGTGTTTAAATCATTTCTCAATGGCTTAACAAAGGAATTACGTGCTACGAAAACTACGTTTTATAAGCAGTCCTTCGCAACGTGCAGCCATGATAGCAATAAGATATGGCACTGGCTTAATTCTTTGCTGAATAGAGTGGCCAATTCAGCGGCAGGGTTGCGTATAATTTCTGATGGAGCGGAAATACCTGACGCGAAGTTGGCCGACTGTTTTAATGATTATTTTTCTAATTTACCTAAATGCAATGTGAATGACAACGCATGCCGTTTCATTAAAGCGAACTGTGTGCATTCAATACTTTTGCGTCCCAAACCACTTCAGAAGTAAATTTACTGTTCTCCGCACAAAATAATAGCAACTCCTGCGGCGCTGCTAACATTAAAATCAAGCCTGTGAAATGTGTAACAGACATAATCGCTCCAGTACTTGCACATATTTATAATATCTGCCTTTGTACCGGTATGTTCCCGTATAAAATGCAGATGGCAAAAGTAGTTGCACTGTTCAAGAAAGGTGACAAAACTTCCTTATCTAATTATAGACCTGTGTCCATTATCCCTATATTTTCAAAATGTTTGGAAAAAATTACTTCTTGCAGAATATCAGACTTTATGGACAAGCACAATTTGATAACTAAGCATCAGTATGCTTTCCGGAAAAATATGTCAACGCAGCTCGCTTTGCTTGAACAGAAAGAACTAATTCTAAATAATTTTGGGGAACGTTTGCTAACATTGGGAGTATTCGTCGACTTTTCAAAGGCCTTCGATTCTATAAATCATGATCTCTTGCTTAGTAAGTTAAACCACTATGGTATACGGGGCATTGCACTTGACTTGATTAGGTCGTATCTTGGTCACAGACCGTAATTTGTACAATAGCTTTAAATCTGAACTTCGGTCGGTCAAGATAGGTGTGCCCCAGGGCAGTATTTTAGGGCCCCTTCTATTTAATATCTTTATTAACGATTTAGTAAACACTGATGTTGATACGCGTTACGTAATCTATGCTGATGACACCACGTTATTCTTTTCCGCTCTGCCGAATTGATTACAAGAGCTAATGCAGTTTTGAATAAACTGTGCACATGGTCACTTGATAACGGCTTGACTATTAATTCGCAAAAAACTAAGGCGGTGTTATTTCGCGCTAAGAACACGCCAATTACTCTCGAGGAAGATTTGCTGATGAACAATTCTAAAATTGAACTTGTTAATTCGGTGAAATCGCTAAGTGTATTTTTTGACCATACTATGACCTGGCATAGCCGTATAGATTTTCTTGCTACTAAGCTTTCACAAATCACTGGAATTTTTTATTCCTTGAACTATCTTCTGGGCTCTATTAAATGCTTGATATACAATTCACTTTTTCTCACCCATTTAAATTATTGTTGTCTTGTCTGGGCTACCACTTCGGAAACAAATATTAACAGGTTGTACAAACTGCAAAAGAAGGCTCTTCGTGCTATTTGTAATAAACCATATGATTTCCCTTCGGCTTATTTATTTCATAAACTTAAGACACCGAAATAACAGGCCCTTTTAAAGTATCGTCTAGTGCTTCCGAATAAAAGTAAACAGAAAAGAAACATAAACTACATAACTTTTATGGGTAATTTGAAGCTACACGAAACTCCATACAGTGCAAGAAAGCCAGAGTACTGGCACGTACCACAATCGCGCACTAAATATGGATCACAAATGCTGCGCTCCAGGCTACCTCGGTTACTCAATGATCTTATTGTTAATAAAATTGATATTGCGTCTTGTTCTCTTCCCGATATTCTTGATTTTTTTCTCTCATATGTGAGTTGTACATTGCCTATATGCTTATCAAGTGCAGGGAGATTTTGTGAGGCTTTGCAGAAAATCTCTTACTTTTGTTTCTGTTTCCTATTTTTTTTCTTTTTTTTTCTCGCCCGATTTGCGATCTCGTATGCATGATACGTTGTAGTGCTTGAATTGTAAGTACCTGAGACAACTCAATTTCCGTTCTGCTGCTCCTTTTTGTTTTACGGGTTTTTGGGGCTGGTCAAGCTGCTATGAGCAGCTTTTTTCTCCACTTTACCCCCGCAAGGCTGTATTTACTTTTTTGTGGAAATAAAGCATACATACGTACAAGTGACAAAACGTCACCTCTACAAAATCCATAAACAAAAAAGACACATATTATGGATTATTAAATAAAGAAATATTAATAGATAGCGTCCCATTCATTTTTTGCAATACGTATAAAAGAAAACGACACATCTTAGCATAGACGGCATCCTAAGGGCATTCCCAGAAAGTTGTTATTGAAATGCTATTTCTGTCCCCTTTTAGCATTATCTGCTGCATTCTACACCAATGCTCTTTGATTCGTGGCTATGATTCGTTATATGTTGCAGAATAAATGGCAATACCCCAAGCCACAAATGAGCATACAAAGTCGCGCTTCTATAGAGGTATATATATTCCTTCTATATATTCCCGCTGCCGCCGGGCACCCACTGGTTCAAATGGGTACAAGCGTACCCCGGCCTGGCGTTCGGCTTTCATCAGGGGTGATACGCTTGGGAAAGGAGCCTGCGCCCTGAATTCCCGTCGAAACCCTCGTGAGGACAGAAAAAAGTGATGTCTGGGCCGCTCCTATGGCGGTCATTTCCCATGTGGCACCCCAAGCACCTATTGAGGTAGGGCTGCCTTCGGGTTGAGGTCAAACACCCCTTTCCAAGCGTTGAGGTCCCATAATGGCCGAACACCAGGCCGGGAGCGCGCTTGTACCTATTTTACCGGTAGGTACCCGGCGGCAGCACTTGCCTCCCACAGCCGCGGCGGATGCTCGTCCACAAGGCCGTCTGTGGTTGGCCGTCTGTGGCCGTCTGTGGTTGTGGTGTCTCTTTTTTGGTCGCAGGTAGCCGCTGAAAATGCTTTGCTAAAATTTATAAGTAATTTTCATTTTAACATCGCGTTTACCCGATTTTATTCTAATGAACCAGAGGCTTCAATGCACACTAACACCAGATACGTTTGCGGCTGCTCTGGCATGGATCCTCTGGAGGAGAAGTACCTTAGCAAGATAATTACGTTGGCCAATAATCCTGTATGGGTATATGCAAATGGTCAGGTAGCCAGCCTGTACTTACACTGGCTAACCTCCATGTCTTCCTTTCTCTCTATTTCTCACGGTCGTCGTGATCATCATCACCGCATTTCCTAGGATGAGATCGACGCGCGTGAGAAGAAAACGAAGAACGCACCAGGCAGCTGTCTCGCGCATTGCGCGCTGGTCGCCATTGTAAGCAGCGACTAGGTTTCTTCGTTCGGCAGGGCTGCATTTGAGAGAAATCCGGCGACGTTTTCGGACAAGCTGAGCGGGAAGTCCTTCTTTACGGCTGAGCTACTGTCAGCGCCGTGCTATACTGTTGTGACAGATCGTGTCAATTATGATGCAACGGCGTCAATCTGGTGCCAGGGCGCTGCATCCGGATTGGAAGACGACTGGCCATGGATCTCGGGACGCGGCTCCGCAGTACGACAGGTGCGGCCGCACGCTGGGATCAGCAACAGCGTCTGCCCATGGCTACTCTCGGCCTCGACGTGCTGGAGGGTGCACGACACACAGCGGGCATCTGGGCATCTTTGCTCCTGGTGGCTGCGACGTCAACGGGGCGGCTTACAGGTGAATATTTGTACATATTCCCCAACCGAAACGAAAGCGTTCCTGACAGAGAAAGTTGGAAAGGCAGCCTTCAAATGCAATGCTCAGTCGAGAGTTCGTGCTCATCTCGGTGGCACCATGCAATAAAGATGGCGGGATTTGACACTAGAGCAATATTAGGGGTATTTGGAGTACGTCTTTTTACTAAGCGGCAATCGCAATAGAGACCTCCTTGTGGTTTGTACACTAGGTGCGTAGGCCTCTGAAACCCGTTTGTGGAGAAGTTGAGGCTTTGCCTAAAGACATTTCAGGCAATGTAAAAACACAGACGAAAAGACGACAGGCGACACTGCACCTGTACCGTGCGGGTGCGTTCTTTATGTGGTGGCGTTATCGCACTGCTTGTGGTGCCTTTACGAACCAGCCGAGCAAGCAGTGGCTTTGTGTTTGTAAGTGTCATTTGGCCGTTCCCAGGTTGCATTTTGCATCAAAAAATGTCTAAACTAATGACGGGCTGACATATGCCGTCGAGAGCAATTGCAGCGTGATGACAGTTTTGGTAATACGCGCGTAGGAGTGAAATGCACGTTATATCATTAAACAAGGACTGATTAGCCCGTAACAGAAAAAAAATAATTAAAAAGGTTGTTTCATTTCCTGTTATTCTCCTGCAATTTAGGTACTTACTCTAAAAACTTATTTTTATACCGAAAATAATCACGCAGAGAACAAATACACACTCAAGTAATCTTCAGGAAGGATGATACAGCGATTCTGCATAAATGTGAAATCATTATATTTCAGCGGAAAGCACCACAGCAGAGGCAGCAATTATCATTCCCGTCACGGATCGGCTCGGGTAGCCACGGCGTCGACTATCGCTCAAGCTGTCTTGTTCAAGACGATGGTTCACAAGAGACGAAACGAGTTCGCAGCTCGTGCAGCGGGTTGTGACCCCAGGCTACGCCTCCAATCAGACCCGGGTTTTCGAGGCCTTCGCCCCCCGCCTGACCGTCGCAGGAGCACTGTGCAGCCGTAACCACAGTTCACGCTGTGGGGCATGCCGAAAGGCCGATGTGGCTTGCGTTGAGCGCAGCCACAGCTTGTGCGTACTCTGCTTCGCGCGTGGCGTCGACCAACGCCCCGTCGTCGCCTTCCTCGCGCTGCTCAGTTCCGCGACCAGCCCCACCGTCACTTCCATCGAGGAGGACTTGCGGCGTTATTTTTTCCCGTATAGTCCTACATGAACTCGTACACAGTTTCTCCTTTATTAATGGGTGATTTAAAATTTTCTAGATGTTGTGTAAATATATTGTTATATATCGTAAATTTGTTGATTTTCCTGCATTTCTTTTTTTCACTCATGGTTTTTACTTTCTTGGAATTTACGCGTACCTTGGTATGATAAGAGGCATGAATTGAAAAGTCTTGGAATTATCACGGCTGGACTGGGCTACGCGCGCGCAGCTCAAATCGCTACGCTTGTGAATCAAAGTACTCTTTGTGGCAGGTATACCATGCGACGGCTTAGCTTTTACCTATACATACAAGGCGTTTCCCGTAACCTAAACCAAAAATTGAAAAAAAAAACTTGGAGGACGCATCAGCTTCACCATTAAGATTGGAACGCGATAGTATATCGCTAGCTGATTTCAAATGGAGTTTGCAAATTACCTCATGTCATCCCCCACCTAACTTTCTGCCGTCCTCGAATGTGCTCCCCCCCCCCCCCCCTAGGCATCCATTCGGTAACTCTAATGGCGCACTAGTTATCTGCCCTACGCGTTACATGCCCTGCCCAGCTCCATTTAAATTTACAGCGCAGCTGCTAAACCGCACGTGTATGAAATCAATTACATAAGGTTTGCCACCATGTGACGCTCCTCGGAGTATTTTATACCCCGCTTATTAGCTAATTAAGCAAGATGAATTATGCGAAATCGATAGTACTCAAGTTAGGGCAAAGTGCGTTTCGTTAGGTTGTAGAGGGGATTCAGATTCATCTGTTTTTGTGCAACTTATATGCGGCGTAGTGATCTTTTTCGGCATTTAAGGAAAGCACGCGAAATAAGAAATAAAACCATGTGACGGCGCTCATGCGCTATCGTATTGCAGCAAGTCCTCGTTCGAAATGTTGGTTGAGAGGGCAGTCGCTGCCTAGACGGCGCATGGATTCCAGTCAAGAGCGAACCACTCCCCCTAATCAAGCCATCCTTAGGCTCACTAAAGGTGCTTTTTTCTCTCTCTCGCTCTCTCCGAAATGACACCTCGGGCGATTTTCAGTGCACTGTAGTGGGTAATACTCAGTGGAATGTCCGCAATGAGGTCTAGATTGGGCAGCTTATAGTGTTGCTTCTCATTGCGGTGTTCCAAGTGATCACCGCTGGCTAATTTCGTAACATTATAACGTGGGCCTATAGCATCTGACAGACATTTCGACCAAATGAACTGATGGCACTTACTGTAGTTTCCGCTTTTTCACAGAGAACTACAGGATCATCATCATCATCATCATCAGCCTATATTTTATATCCACTGCAGGACGAAGGCCTCTCCCTGCGATCTCCAATTACCCCTGTCTTGCGCTAGCGTATTCCAACTTGCGCCTGCAAATTTCCTAACTTCATCCCATCTGGTTTTCTGCCGACCTCGACTGCGCTTCCCTTCTCTTGGTATCCATTCTGTAAACCTAATGGTCCACCGGTTATCCATCCTACGCATTACATGGCCCGCCCAGCTCCATTTCTTCCGCTTAATGTCAACTAGAATATCGGCAACCCCATTTGTTCTCTGATCCGTACCGCTCTCTTCCTGTCTCTTATCGTTAGTCCTAAGATTTTTCGTTCCATCGCCCTTTGTGTGGTCCTTAACTTGTTCTCGAGTTTCTTTGTTAACCTCCAAGTTTTTGCCCCATATGTTAGCACCGGTAGAATGCAATGATTGTACACTTTTCTTTTCAACGACAGTGGTAAGCTCCCAGTCAGGATTTGGTAATGCCTGCCGTATTTACTCCAACCCAATTTTATTCTTCTGTAAATTTCTTCCTCGTGATCAGGGTCCCCTGTGAGTAATTGACCTAGATAAACGTACTCCTTTACAGACTCTAGAGGCTATCTGGCAATCCTGAATCCTTGTTCCCTTGCCAGGCTATTGAACATTATCTTTGTCTTCTGCATATTCATCTTCAACCCAATTCTTACACTTTCTCGATTAAGATCCTCAATCATTTGTTGTAATTCGTCTCCATTGTTGCTGAATAGGACAATGTCTTCTGCAAACCGAAGGTTGCTGAGATATTCGCCGTTGATCCTCACTCCTAAGCCTTCCCAGTCTAAGAGCTTGAATACTTCTTCTAAGCATGCAGTGAATAGCATTGGAGAGATTGTGTCTCCTTGCCTGACCCCTTTCTTGATAGGTAACTTTCTACTTTTCTTGTGGAGAACCAAGGAAGCTGTGGAATCCTTGTAGATGTTTGCTAAGATATTCACGTATGCCTAATGTACTCCTTGATTACGCAATGCCTCTATGACTGCTAGTATCTCTACTGAATCAAATGCCTTTTCATAATCTATGAGGAATAAGGATTATAAACAGGGATAAGGGGCCTCAGAAAGGCTGGCCAACGTTTCGATAGGAGGACCTATCTTCGTCAAAGGCGGCCTCGTCATCCTCGGCGCGTTAGTTTTAAAGGGTTAGTGGAGTGACGTCACGTCGATGTCCGCTGTGGCTGTCTGTAAAGGGGGAGACTGAAAAGAAAATGAGCGCCGGCGCTTGACTGGCTAGGCGCGGTTTCTAAGACGAGGGGACAAGAGCGGGAGAGCGAGAAAGTGGCAAAAAAATTATAAAAAAGAAAAAAAAAACCGTCAGAGGGGGTTGGGGGGAGCGAGAGGCGAGTGAGCGTTCGGAGGAGTCGTGGTCGGCGTGCGTTTGGGGTCCCTGAAGAGCCGGTCAGTGTGCAGGTCACAATACGAGTTGAAAGCATGACTTGAGTAGCGTAGCATCAAGGCATCGGGTAATTTTGTGGTTGACAGGGAGCAGCTTGGTCCATCAAGGGACGTTAGCCTCACTAGGTCGCCCTAGGCGTCGTCGCGGCGGTATACAGAATTGGCGAGACCTTGTGTGGTCAAGGCGCCGAAAAAGGTATCCTGGCGTCTGGGATTTTGGACTGTCTCGGTGTGGATCTCGTGTGGAGAAAAAAAAAAGAACGCGCGTTTGAGAAAAAAAAACCGGCGCAGGAGGGTGACAGTGTAGAAAAAATATAATTAGAAATTTAAACATGGGGGGGAGACAGGTGTACCTGGAAAAGCGCTCGTATGGTTGATCAATGCGTAAAAGCATGGAGGACGATAATCAATTGATCAATCAATAAGATCTTTCTTATAATCAATTGAATAAGATCTTTCCCGACCCGCCCAGAGTAGCCTACAGACGGAACAGTAATTTCAAGGACATTCTTGTACACGCCAAACTAAGGACAAAGACGAAGCCAGCATCCGGTCCCTGTGGCCGCTCCAGGTGTTCCACATGCAAACATATTCAATCTACTACTACAGTAAAAAGTACAGCGTCAGATTACATTCACAAGGTAACTTCGAATTTCACCTGCACGTCAAGCAACGTAGTGTACTGTCTAGAATGTGCCACTTGTAACAAGCAATACATAGGTGAGACTGGACAAGAAATGCACACGAGACTCAACGGCCATCGCGCAGATACAAAACACAATTTACCTAAAGCAGTAGCCAGCCACTTCAATGAGCACGGCCATATATTTGATGAAGCAAGACTCTATATACTACAAACAAATTTTCGTTCACCTCGCGAGAGAAAATATACAGAATCATACCTCATACACAAGTTTAAATGCCTGCACCCCACGGGGATGAATTTATCGCGTGGCAACTTAGAATCGCTAAAAGCAGTAACATAAACCTTAAATTGTTACACCATTAACAAAGGCGCAAAACAAGTTAAACCTCCAGCTAATCTCGATGCTCAACCTCACCTATTCTTCCATTTCCAGTTCTTCACTGCATCTCCCCTACCACTCAATTTATTATCCTCCTCCATGCTTTTACTCATTGATAAACCATACGAACGCTTTTCCAGGTACACCTGTCCCCTCAGTGTTCATGTTTCAAATTATATTTCTTCCGCTGTCACTCACCTGTGCCGTTTTTTCTTTTTCTTTTTCTTTTTTTTCTCCCTAAACCTCACCTATTCTTCCATTTCCAGTTCTTCCCTGCATCTCCCCTACCACTGAATTGATTATCGTCCTCCATGCTTTTACGCATTGATCAACCATACGAGCGCTTTTCCAGGTACACCTGTCTCCCCCCCATGTTTAAATTTCTAATTATATTTTTTCTACACTGTCACCCTCCTGCGCCGGTTTTTTTTTTTCTCAAACGCGCTTTCTTTTTTTTTTCTCCACACGAGATCCACACCGAGACAGTCCAAAATCCCAGACGCCAGGATACCTTTTTCGGCGCCTTGACCACACAAGGTATCGCCAATTCTGTATACCGCCGCGACGACGCCTAGGGCGAACTAGGGAGGCTAACGTCCCTTGACGGACCAAGCTGCTCCCTGTCAACCACAAAATTACCCGGTGCCTTGATGCTACGCTACTCAAGTCATGCTTTCAACTCGTATTGTGACCTGCACACTGACCGGCTCTTCAGGGACCCCAAACGCACGCCGACCACGACTCCTCCGAACGCTCACTCGCCTCTCGCTCCCCCAACCCCCTCTGACGGTGTTTTTTTTAATAATTTTTTTTGCCACTTTCTCGCTCTCCCACTCTGGTCCCCTCGTCTTAGAAACCGCGCCTAGCCTGTCAAGCGCCGGCGCTCATTTTCTTTTCAGTCTCTCTCTTTATAGACAGCCACAGCGGACATCGACGTGACGTCACTCCACTAACCCTTTAAAACTAACCCGCCGAGGATGACGAGGCCGCCTTTGACGAAGATAGGTCCTCCTATCGAAACTTTGGCCAGCCTTTCTGAGGCCCCTTATCCCTGTTTATAATCCTTATTCCTCGTGTGCTACTCCAATAGTCAGCCATCTTTTTTGATTTTGGATTTTCATAATCTATGAAACTCATGTAGAGAGGTTGATTGTACTCCACAGATTTGTCGATTACCTGATTTATGACATCGATATGATCCATCGTAGCATATCCCTTCCTGAAGCCAGCCTGTTCTCTTGGTCGCTGAAGTCAAGTGTTGCCCTGATTCTATTGGAAATTATCTTGGTGAATATTTTATACAATACTGAAAGCAAGCTAATGGGTCTATAATTCTTCAGTTCTTTAACCTCTCCCTTCTTATGGATTAGTATAATGTTGGCGTTCTTCCAGCTCTCTGGTACACATGAAGTTGTGAGGCATTGCCTATAAAGGGCCGCAAGCTTTTGAAGCATGATATCTCCTCCATCTTTGATTAAATCTACTGTTATTCCATCTTCTCCAGCAGCTTTTCCCCTGGTCTTGTCTTTCAAGGCCCTTCTAACCTCAGCGCTAGTTACAGAAGGAGCCTCTGTATCCGGTTCATCACTATTTTGAATGAAAGTAGCTTGGCTGTTTTGGGCACTGTACAGGTCAGTATAGAATTCTTCCGCTGCTTTTACTATGTCATCGAAATTGCTGATGATATTACCATGCTTATCTTTCAGTGCATACATCTTGCCTTGTTCTATGCCAAGCTTTCTTCTTACTGATTTAATGCTGCGTCCATAATTTACGGCTTCCTCAATCTTTCCCACGTTATAATTTCGAATATCCCTTACTTTTTTCTTGTTGATTAGTTTTGACAGTTCAGCGAATTCTATCTGATCTCTTGAGTTGGACATTTTCATCTTCTGTCGTTTCTTTATTAGGTCCTTTGTTTCTTGGGAAAGCTTACCTACTGGTTGCCTTGGTGCCCTACCTCCCACTTCAGTTGCTGCTTTTGAGATCAACCTAGTTACGGTTTCATTCATTCCTCTATGTTGTCTTTATTTCCTTTTCTAAAGCTGCATATTTGTTTGCAAGCACCAGCCTGAATTGGTCTGCTTTTACCCTTACTGCCTCTAGGTTGGCCTGTTTCCTCTTGACTAATTTTACTCTCTCTCTCTTCAAATTGAGAGAAATCCTAGACCTCACTAACCTATGGTCACTGCATTTAACCTTACCTAACACTTCTACATCCTGCACTATGTTTGGATCGGCAGAGAGTATGAAATCTATTTCATTCCTTGTTTCTCCATTAGGGCTTTTCCAGGTCCACTTCCTGTTACTGCGCTCCCTGAAGAAGGTATTCATTATTCGGAGCCTATTCCTTTCCGCGAATTCTACTAACATCTCTCCTCTTGCATTCCTAGAATCGATGCCGTAGTTGCCAATTGCTTGCTGACCAACCTGCTTTTTCTCCACTTTTGCATTGAACTACAGGATAGCGGGGGGAAAATCTCTGTCAGTTACCAAAAAGTGGGGCGATCAGGGAGTTGGCGGAACGAACTTGCCATAAGTGAACGTGGGCTTTTCGTCAGTAACGCGAGCCACCCACCGTGCAGCCCTACAAGAGGAAGCAGCAAAACCTGTAAAAACAGGTGCCACAAACGCCAGCTGAACGCTACAACTATGACCAAATATGATACAACCTAGGCTGGCTGCTCCCATAGGGTTAACCCTCGCTGCCTAGAAGATCGGAAGTAATGCAGAATTAAGAAAGATTGAAAGCCGGAGAGAAATACGAAGAATAGACAGGAGGATAGGGAAAGGCCAGCACGAATGTCTTTCAGGACAATGCGAAGTGACTTTATCATTATCGTCATGTTGTCATCGTCATACCACCTTCATCCATCCATCGATGTCAATTTTTGTCCGTAATTCGATCGTAATCTTGCAAATGTTATTCAATCGTGATAATGCTCGTTTTACTTCCATCGTGGTAATTGCCTCGTCGTCACACACGCTATTGTGCATCTGTAGTCATACCATGATTCGCTATGTCGTCTTATTCGCGCCATATTGTCGTCATTCTCTCTTCATTCGATTGTAGTCATAACGTCGCAGTTATCTCATTTTCCTTATGTCGCCATCGTTACGTTGTCGTCAGTATACCATCGTCATAATATAAGAATCGACATATCATTGCCATCATGCTGTCTTCATTATTCGCAAACCGTCGTTCAATCGATATCATTCGTGCTTCGTCATTCTACCGTCACTACGTTGTTGTCATACAGTCGTCCTCATGCCTCCATGCTCACGGACGACCATGTCAAGCGAGTGTCATGGCAAAGTGGGACGAGATCTGAGTATGTGGCATAGAGCCGAAGCAACAAAGTCTCAAAATTATTTTAAATTATGGGGTTTTACGTGCCAAAACCAGTTCTGATTATGAGGCACGCCGTAGTGGGGGACTTCGGAAATTTGGACCACCTGGGGTTCTTTAACTTGCACCTAAATCTAAGTACACGGGTGTTTTCGCATTTCGCCCCCATCGAAATGCGGCCGCCGTGGCCGGGATTCGATCCCGCGACCTCGTGCTCAGCAGCCCAACACCATAGCCACTGAGCAACCACGGCGGGTCCAAAATTATCACTGCGCATCTTAAAGAGACCGTGAAAACATTTCGCCGATTTTGTACAAACGTACTGAGACGTTAGGGTAGGTCTTCCTGATCATTAAGTGACACATTTAAGCGGTCCACGTAAAGCGTGTAATTTATCGTAAGTGACGCGGAACTCAACCACGCAGACACAGAGCAAATATAGTACTAACAAAGTGCATTATATTTTGCGGCTGGTGTAAACTTTCGGCAATACGGCAATCATGAGCACGTTGTCGTTTAAATGTTTAAAATATTTTACACTTGGTTACAGAAACAGTAGCTCTGTGTTCAGCTGGGCAAGCTCTGCGCCCCCAGGAGGCTACACCGTGCAGGCCACTCAGGCAGCGCACGTTTACACTAAATACGTACATCACAGCGGTAATAGCACGGAGGGGCTTTAGTTTACGCCTAGGCCCATCTGCCAAAACGACCAGCTTGCCTGCGGTTAACGGAATACCGGACACGCTGAGTGCTGCCGCAGAACGCTCGCAACAGCGCACTGCTCTGATAGCCCTCGCAGGGGATCAGCCGTCAGTCTATAGCCAGGTGGCTATCGGAGTGGTTTGAGAGATTCACGCTGGCTCCAAGACAACCGTGAGTAGCCGACACAATACATCATGACGCAGAGCCAATGAATGAGGTGCCCTAGTAAGGCAGTTCATATGACACATTCTCCGCAATGGCCTATACACGCCGTATCTGTCTTGTTCAGCAGGAGAACGCGTTACGACAACCCACAAGGCTGGTCACAGAATCAATTAACAATATTTATATGTTAAGCCGAAAATGGGGTAGGGTACCGTTGGCTAGGGACACTAAAATCGCTTTTTTTCATGGTAGTAAATCAATGTTCATGCCACTCGGGTCCAGTCTTCTGAAACGCTAAATGTGTCGAAGCAATGAATGCACATAGATCAGAAAGCAGCTACAGGTTTGCATTCACGTACTATGGTTGCGGCGATTTGATTTGTTTAGCATACCATAAAATGCCTCCACCGATAAGTGAGGATAAAAGTGGGGTGTCTGTGATCAACAGAAGAGGCGAAGGTAACGCCGAGCGGGCTTCGCAAGGGCCATCTATGATTTCATTATCGCGCACAAAAGACCTCGCCAGATGCTTTTGGTGGCCGCCTAAAAGCCCGTAATAGTTATTACGAGTGTGCTGCAATCCCAAAGCAAGGAACGTGTACAACATACGCATGTCTCACAAGCACACGTACACACCGCCTGCAAGCCGACCACGCGGGGATCAATGCATGATCAGCTTATATAACCAGTAGGGTGAACATTTAAAATGGTATTCAGGGGTTTTGCACGCAAGAAATGTGATCTGCCTATGAGCCATGCCGTAGAGGGGGGGGGGGGGAGGGCTCCTGATTATTTGTTTCTAATTGTGGGGTTTTACGCGGCAAAACCACCATCTGATTAAGAGGCATGCCATAGTGGGGGACTCCTGATTAAATTTGACCACCTGGGGTTCTGTAACGTGCACCTAAATTTAAGTACATGGGTGTTTTCTGCATTTTCCCCCACCAAAATGGGGCCGCCGTGGCCGGGATCGTACCCCCGATCTGATGTTGAGCTGCGCAATGACATAGCCACTAAGCAACGGTGGCGGGTTCAGCAATGTCAATCTCGCTGCCAAACAGCTTCGTCTGCACAGACTACCGTGTGTGTAGAGAATATGAAACAGACCAGGCCTCTGAAGAGTAGTTCAACGGTGAAATACCACATCTAAGCTTGGTTAGGGAAACATCAGGAATTGTCTCTCGACAAAATGCACAGCTCCAGGAGATTAGATGGCGTATGTAATCTAGAATATTAGTCATAATCGAGTACGGTAATGCTGGCTTGATTGCAGACATGCAGATCTGTACCGAAGAGATGTACGGCGATTACAGGAAAGTCAGAACAAGCAGATCGCATATAAGGATGCGTTCGATAAAGAGTCCACCATTTCCTGAAAAACATGATTTATAAGTCCTAGTACCCTGGGATACGTAGCAACTGATGGAGGGTTAACGAAAGAAACATCCTCAAGGTGACGACGTATGCATTTACCGGAGTGAGGGATTACCAGAAAGATAAAGAACATGTGACAAGAAGGACACACAAGACAGCCATACATTTTTAAGCGAAGCTTGTTATAACTGATGATTTAGGTGAAGTCCATGTAGGCACAAAATTAACAGCATCAGGATTGGCTCAAGCGTCGTCGTCTCTTTCGCAGCTGGCTCGTTGGTGCCCCTCGGTTTGCGATTGTTCTCGTGCTCGGCACGCGCTCGTGCCACTGTTCCCGCGTTTGTCGTCGTCGTCTGCTTCCACAGCTGGCTGTGTTGCCGATAATCATTCCACCATACAATGTCATTTCTCTTCTGTCGTCGTAACGGGGAGGCCGCGTTTACGTGGGTATGAGCCAAGGGGGCATCAGCCATTCAGTGTCTTACGTTACGGACAGATTTAGCGTAAAGTAATTTTATGGAAATCTGTCCAGAATGAACGCGCTAGAGAAAAGGGCTCGTCATCGACGTGTCGATTCTAGCGTGAGGGCTTCCGTATCCCAGGCGTAACGTCAGTGAAGTGCCACGTGCCCCGAATTTAGGGAGCGCGATGTTGAGGCGAAACGTCAGCGAAGAGCCGCCGACCTCGAGTTGCGGGACTGCGACGTTCAGACCAAACGTCAGCGTCGTCAGCGTCGTGCAACCCGACAAAGGTGTTGCACGCCTAGAAAACGCTACCGCCAACTTCCTCGGTGCGACGGCCAGGTTTCAACGCGATTTTATAAACCGGAACTTCGGATCCAGCTGAAGTGCGTGTGAGCGGTTGTGGTTCGAGCGAAACGTGGTACTCGTCAGTGCAATTCGTTCGGAGGAGCACTGAAGAAACACACAAGCTTCGTTTACCTCCCTTTCCTCGACAAGGGGAGGGGCTACTGATTTTTAGATGTGAAGCATCTTATGGTTAGCGCTATGTCACTCCCGCCCTCCCTCCGCCGTGCTGCGTCCACACCCGCACTGCGCATGCACATCCTCCTCCCCATGTTCTCCTCTCCTTGTCTCATCTCCTCTTCTCTCGGCATTCATGCGCATCCTCCTCTCTCTCCTCTCCTCTCGGCATTCCGACGCTCCTCTCCGACGCTCCTCTCCGGATTGCGCAATGAATGGCAACACCTGGGGCTCCGCGTGCGATAATACGATGCAGCTTAGGTTAGAGGCGCGACGGTAGGCGCCCCAGAGGCACCGGCAAGTGTCACCAACGCCGCGCGCGTTCGGTGCGAACGCGGGCAAAACGCCGATGACGTCGACAACAGTTCTGCGCGCTGCTGTTGCTGCTGCATGTCCAAGTTTATACAGCTGATAAAACTACCTTGTGTCGACCCCATGGCTGCTTCACATACTACTCAGGGTTCCCCTACCGGAAGATGGTGTATTTTTATAAGGTCATAGCGCTCTGTCCAGTCCGTTTCTTCTTCTCCCTGTGTCTATTTTCTCCCTGAATTATGCCCCAATCTTGTAAACTGCACATACTAGCCTAATTATCTTCAAGAACGGGATTGGCCGCCATGTCTTCGTCACGGCTGTTCTCAGTAAAAACAAGCTTTCCAGCGAGCCTTCTGGCACGGCGTCTCTTCTGAGAGTAGTTCGCTCTCCGGAACACTGGATAGGATACGCCAGCGAATTGAATCGGCTCCAATGTTGACGTTTTAGATGCGGAGCATCTTATAGCGGCGGCCTCTCCCGCGGCGTTCTTGGCGTCGGCGTCCGTCCGCACCTCTCCTCATTCTCTCCACGCCAGCTATGCGATAACGCCTCTCTCCTCCTCTACCCCTCTCCACGCCATCTGTTCGATAACGCGCTTCTCCCTCCGTGTCTTCATCCGCCACCTATGCGATAGCGCGCGCATGCGCGCCTCTCTCTCTCCTCCTCCTCTCCGCGCCAGCTGCTTATATAAACCCGGTGCATACGCCGCTGCCTCAGTTGGTGCTTCGGTTTAGTCACGCTGCGCCGTCCGATGCGCTGAATGGATGCCAAGGAATCTGTCAACGAACTGTCTGGCACATCTTCAAACAACAGCAGCCAGTTCATTAACAGAACCGCGAGCACCTCTGAAGACAAGGCTTCCCCGAGAAGAGCTCGTGACGCAGAACTTAAAGGTCGGCGACGCGCAGCGGATCCAGATTCAGTTCGCCAACGCGAAGCCGCTTCGAAAAGTCAGCGTCGAGCAGCAGATTCCACACTTCGAGAACGCGAAGCCGCTTCGAAACGTCAACGTCGAGCAGCGGATCCTGAGCTTCGAGAACGGGAAGCCGCGTTGGTTCGTGAACGTCGAGCAGCAGAACCTGAGGTTCGGGACCGTGAAGTTCAACGTAAACGTACGAAGCGAGCGGCGGAACCCAACCTTCGAGAACGGGAAGCCGCGTTGGTTCGTGAACGTCGAGCAGCAGAACCTGAGGTTCGGGACCGTGAAGTTCAACGTAAACGTACGAAGTGAGCGGCGGAACCCGACCTTCGAGAACGGGAAGCAACGTAATTAACGCCGACCGCGATGCTCCGCATCAGCCCATGGTTCCCCTCGGGAAGATGGTGTAATTTATTTTCCTGATGTTTTACTTGTTTCTCCTTATATTCAGATATGGTATCGGCCATAAATCTATGTTAAACATTTGTTATCTCGTACGCTGGTTACTGACTTCAGGTACGTGCCGTATATTTAGTTGGTGAAGAAGATGGGTGGGCGGCCAAGGCGACAAGAACCAGGTCACCGTGGTTTGTCTTTAAAGGAAATGGCTTACACACTTGCACATGCATCCCTACATCGACCAGTCATGTATGTTCTGCCGACTTCTGCTTATATCACCGCGGCTAGATTTATAAAACTATGCCTTTAAATATACTCCGCAAAACAGGCATTCCAAATAAGAAACAAACCATTTGATTTACACTTGGCACAATCAACAGAGTCCCTCACGTAAATTTGAAATCTCGTCACAAATTTACAATGCCGTATTCCACTCCTAAATTTTTAGGTAAGCAGGTCTGGTCTGGCGCTGTTTCCTCTGTGTCATTTCTGCAAAAAACCTGAAACCATTGATCGTTTTCTATTAACCTGCCGAAGATTCGCAATCCAGAGAAAGAAATCATTCAAAATTCTATTCCTAAAACTACCCATTGCTCTAAACACTGAAAAGATTCTCCGGATTAGGGCATCTACATCGGGTTTTAGCCACAGGAACGTATGCAGGACCGTATGCGACTTCCTTGGTGACACAATAAAAATACCTAGTTATTTAGTAAGTTATTATATAATATTTTACAAAATTCCTAGTTACGTTGACTAACTGAATTATTATTTAAAAATTTACAAAATTGCAATTAGTTTGATTAAAAATGTCTCTAACATTAGTTTGTTTAATTACATAATTTCAACTGTTACCTCACAATACTTCCCCGCAGGGGCGTCTATGTAAGCAGGCGTTTGGTGTGTTGCGACACCACGTACCCGAGCACATGAGGGTTGGCCCCTACCGCGTTTATCCGTACGTGCCTTAGCCGTGTCCGGGGAAAAGGGGATCCGGGAGGTTAAGCCGAAGCCGGGTGTTTGAACCTTTATGGCCTCCCGGCGGAGGCAACACACCTCTTTGGCCTTCGCTTCACTTAGACGGCAACCCCCGGACTGACCCACCCGGGGGAAATCGGTAGTTGCCTTTTCCTATCCTTCTCTCCAATCTACGTCTTTCTCTCTCTCACATTTATTCTTTCCTGTCTTCTCCTCTCTTCCATTTACTTCCGACTTTCCTGGCGGCAAGGATTAACCCTGTGTATTATATCCTACCTTGCATGGGTATATATATTAGGTTATAGTCGCTGTGTGTTACTGGCGTCTGCTGGTTTCTCGAAACCTGCAGCGTCCCCCTGTTGGGCTCCGAGGTGGGTGACTACCACCGCCGCCGAATATCCAAGAAACTTTATGGATACATCATTCCCCCCCTTACCAGATCGGCGTCATAAAAGAGGGCGCACCGATGCATCATTTGAATTTACATTTAGAAGCAATGTTCCAACATTTGTAAAGTACCATGTGATCCATAATGTAGGAAACACTTCTGCGAGGAAGCTTTCCCCATTTTTGATGTCAAAGATTCTAACGCGAAAACTCAGACCAACCTACAAGGCTTCAAAGATGTCTAGTGGAGATATACTCCTAGAACAAAAAGACAAACAAGTGGAAAAGCTTTCGGATGTCACCAGTATCGGTGATGTAGCAGTAACGATTTCACTCCATCGCTGACTAAACACAAGCCGAGGCGTGATCTCAGAAGAAGACTTCATGAATTTGAGTGATGAGGAACTGCTTGAGGGTTTCCAGGAGCAAGGCGTCACAAAAGTCCAGAGAATCGTTATTTGACGAAACAATCAAGAAATTCCCACGAAGCATGTCATTCTCACATTAGCCACCAGCACATTGCCCAGTTCCTTTGAAGCTGGCTACGTCAAGCTCAATGTCAGGCCTTATATTCCCAATCCCAGACGATGCTTTAAGTGCCAAAGGTTTAGCCATGCTTCTGCTTCTTGCAGAGGCAAAGCAACGTGTGAAAAATGCAGCTCCAACGATCACGAACCCGACAAATGTAATTCTTCTCCACAATGCACAAACTGCAAAGGTGATCACCCTGCTTACTCGCGGTCATGTCTGAAAAAAAAAGAGGTCATTGCAATCACAGTCAAAGAAAACATATCGTTCTATACAGCTAGAAAACGCCTATCACATTTACCGCCACTAAGCTATGCCAATGTGGTGCATCGGGTGGCAGCGCTACGTAGGCCCCGGGAGCTTACAGGGTAGCAGTAGCCCTGCGGTGGCTCCTCCCGCCCCCGTGGTGGCGGCAGCCAGTGCTGCCCCATCGCTTGCAGAGGCTCCGGAGATCCCGGTCTCGCAGGGCCTTAAAACAACTCGTCCATCAAGCCCTGAGGCACGTGCCTCAGCGTCAACCCTTCGGTCCTCCAGCAAGTGTTGCCAGGTCCGACGAGATGGCGTAGCCAAAAGCTAGAGAATTTGTAGCCCAAATGTAGCCAAAGAGAAAAAAAGTGCAAAATATTTCATAGCGAAATATAGCCATTTTTGCAATTTTATTTGTGTATGCATTTTCACATTCGACTACGGCAGTCCTTTTTTGCACAACCCGTCGTAATAAAATGTCCGTGTCTCTGTGACGGTCGGCCCTTTACATCAACCACAGCGACATCATGCTTACACAGAACACCTTTTGGTTGGCCCCGGAAGCTCTTAAGTTCCAGCGAATTGCCGCAGATGGCGAAATAGGTGCTTTTATTTTATGACAGACAGTGCTAAGTTATTATTTTTAGTTATTTACAGTAATAATAACTACAAACTCTGCTTTTTAGCTGTCGTGAACACAAAATAACGTTCAGCGTCATCGATCTCTCACGTTATCTCTGCCTACGGCGTAGAAGTTCAGCTGTCCAGCGATCTGCGACGGCGACATGCTCACGGCTTTCTTTGATGAGCTAAAACAAATATTTCGCGCTATCATATCTCGTGTAATTTGTCGCATCGTCCTATCTTGTTTTCTCGTTTTTTTTGTTGTTTCTTTTCAATTAGCTTGGCCCGGATTAGCTTGGACACACACTATCTATATAGTGTCAATTTACATCTACCTGGCCGCCATCTTAGGTCTCTAGCACGCCAAGAAAATGCGTTAAGAAAAGGGACAGACAACAGATGCCACTCACTGTGTCAATCGGTGTAAGCGGAGCTTTAAAAGATTTCTGCGCAAACCGGCACACTAGTGTAAGAAGCGCGCAGTCGTTTTCGGCTACGAGCACGTCCCAAACTAACTCACTCAAAATGGTAAAAGCCGCGACGCGCACAAAGAGCAATGGTAAACAACAAATTGATAACAGTGGTAATGCTGTGAACACCGGTTACTGTCAAAAACAAACCATGTTGATGGATAATAAATTTTTAGAATAGGGGCTCCTAAAGTTTGGGGCCCGGAGAGCTTTGCGGGTGTTGGCATCGGGGCATGGAGGAATGAAGAGTTTTGGAATAGGCGTTTTGCGTTTGCGGATAGCGTGTTGCGTTTCCAGCGTCACTACGGCGTCAAAGGACAGCTGTTATAAATAATAAAATAAAATATGCCATTTTATGATAAGAAAACTAATTTAGACTTTCGTGTTGTCGCCTTTAATTACAATTTAGAACCAATTCTATTTGCAGCATGCAGCTTGTCGCGCTTAGTTTTGAGTAACCAACTTTATGCACCTTCACCCAGCAAGTCAATCCGTGATAGGCCTATGAGCCATGAAATCGACCATTGCATTCCGAATCAGCGGCGTATAATGAATCAATCTTCATTACACATGTTAGTGGAGAGAAAGCGATAACCGGAATCACTTCTGCTAGCTTACAAACTTCACGCATTGCCACAAATCGAGCCCAGTTTTGTGTTATGTTAGAGCCGTCGCTTCGATGTGCACCGCCAGGTTTGTTGACGAAAGCTTTTGGGGTAGCTTTTGGGGATCCCACTAAATCGATGAAACATCGTGCCCCACGCAAAATCCAAACACAGTTACCGTCTTACGCATGCGCACTGGCTTCAACGCTATTTCTTTGGGGCCCCACTACGTTTGAGGCCCCTATTCTAAATCTCTAATAAATTGCTGGGGTTTTACGTGCCAAAACCATGATATGATTGGGAGGCATGATGCAGTGGGAACTCCGGAATAATTTTGGCCACCTCCGGTTCTTTAACGTACATCTAAGTACATGGGTGTTCCTGCATTTCGCCTTGATCGAAATGCGGCCGCCGTGGCCGGGAATCAAACCCGCGTCATCGAACCAGCAGCAGGACGCCTCACAAGCTAAGCTAACAGGGTGGGTGAAGTTCATGTGAAGTGGTGTACTGATGTGATCGTGGCAAACATGTTTCGATATTGGCAGAATGAATATCTGCATCCATGACGTTACGGGCAAACCATCTAGAAGTAAAACGACCAGAACCCACCTTTGGCTCGGGGTCTTGCTCCCATTCTTTTTTATACGTTCTCACATACTTGGCCCACTGCCCCATGCTTGGATTCTCCTCTCTGAGGAGGATCCGATCTTAGGTCCAACCTATCGAAATTTATCTCGAATGTAAGAACTAACAAAAATTCACCTAGCAGGAGAAGGAAAATGGCAGTAAAACTTCGCACGAGAAACGTGGAGGAGGTCGAAGCTGTGCCCGGCGCGATACTTCACCCAGACGACATGGCCATGAACACACTGAAGCATGTCATCCACCCGTGCTTCCCTTCTTTCATGTCGGCGCCACGATCGCCCGACCCTATGTTACGGCTCCCCCTTCCTTAGCATAGCCATGCTTGTACAGTGTACTGTGAAAAATCCACTACTCCCCAGGTTCATCCCGATGCCCGGGAATCGGGTGCCTAACGATCAAGCAGGGTGTAAGTTTAAGGGCATCAAAGATCAAAGCCACCGGCTGAGACAACAGCGCAGAGAGGGAAGGAAAGGCGGGGGGGGGGGGGGGCATTTCGCGCACGCACACGTGCACAGCCACGCGGCTGGCTCAGCCCGCTAGCACACAGCCTTCGAGATTTGCTTCTACTCGATCAGAGTCATCTCTGGGGCTTAGATTAGAGCGCCACGTATAGCCCAAACACAGCCAAGTCGCAGATTTTCAGTAGCCCAAATATAGCCACATAGCCAACTCGTCCAAGTCGACGCCAAAACATTTTCCCGTAGCCCAATTTCGCTATATATAGCCAAACCTGGCAACACTGCCTCTAGCGCTTCTGCAATGGAGGTCGATACCAAAACACCGGTGTCATTGACACAGAAGGACCAGCGCTCACTCGAGCGCTCAAAGAGGGATAAACTCCAGTAACCGCTCCGAAAAAGGACAGGTAACCTAAGGGTCGCCGTTCAAATCTACAGTCGACTTTTAAAATTTATGTCACCTATAATCTGTAATTCAGTATCAATTATCATTTAGGCATCCTCACTTGTGTTCCATCATGGCTTTTATTATACAGTGGAACTGCAGAGGTCTACTACATAACCTATGTGACATAAAAGCCATCATAAACACTTTTTCCCCAGTTGCCTTTTGTTTGCGAGAAAGAAATATAGGCCCCCAATACCAAAATATTTTAAAAGGCTTTTCCGTCTTTCGAAAAGACCGAGAAAACACTTGCCGACTGTGCAGAGGAGTCGCCGTTGTCGTGAAAGGCGGCACTTCCACCCAAGAAGTTAAACTGAATACTCCATTCGAAGCGGTGGCCGTCTCTATTGTCTCTTTTAAAACTTTAACAGTTTGTTCAATATACATACCATCCCACGAAAGTGTACATATTAAAGAACTTGAAAAGCTCATTCAACAGCTACCAGACCCGTTTATACTTGTAGGAGATTTTAATGCTCATTGTACTCTTTGGGGAAGTGACAAGACTGACCAAAGAGGACAACTCATAGAACATTTTATTCTATCTAACAACATCTGTCTTTTAAACACAGGAGCACCTACTTACTTTTCACCTACAGCACGTAATTTTAGCTGTCTTGATTGATCTTTATGTTCACCTTCTCTTTTTATTGATTTTAACTGGGAAGTGTTCGACAATCCATACGGCAGTAACCACTTACCGGCGATAATTAAACTGTCATCAACTTTACCCGTTATCACCTGCAGGTCCCGTCGTTGGAAACTCCAACTGGCAGACTGGACACTTTTCACAGAAACTGCGAAACTAGAAGAACACTTTTCAGCCGATCGAGGCGTCGACGAAATTAATGAAACATTCACGAGCTGCATAATCACAGCAGCTCAAAGAGCCATTCCCAAATCTACTGGACAACATCGAAAGAAACTAAATCTGTGGTGGACAGAGGAATGTACCAAAGAAAAAAAAGAACAGAATAAGGCCTGGGGCAATCTTCGTAGATACCCGACATATAAAAACCTAATTAATTTCAAACAAAAAAAGCCTATGCACGATACATCTGTAGACAAGCCGAAAAAGACTCTTAGCAGAAATACACCTCCTCAAATAACAGTTCAGTATCCTCCAAACGCATGTGGGAACAGGTAAAGAAATTCAAAGGGGATTGCTCATCCTACACAATTCCCTTACTCTCAAATCCTGGTACACAAACACTCGACGAACAAGCGAACATTCTGAGGGAAGACGTCTACAATGTATTAAACTCAGCCAACTACACGGACACATTTTTGACGTACAAAAACTCTGCTGAAAAACAAAGAATACCAACAACAGGTGCATATGATAAGCCATACTATGCTCCCCTCACACTCCCAGAATTAAATAGTGTACTTTCTGCTGGAAAAAAAACTGCAGTTGGTATGGACCGTATTCATCACACCATGCTTGCCCACTTGTCACAAACATCTATAAAAGCATTACTAAAATTCTTTAACAAGATTTGGGAAACAGGAGAAATACCGAAAGCATGGAAAAATGCTGCAATCATACCTTTTCTAAAATCTGGAAAACCACCAACATTCCCCAGCAGTTACCGCCACATTTCTTTCACCAGCTGTTTGGCAAAGTCATACGAATGCGTTGTGAACACCAGGCTAACTTTCACCCTCGAAATACAAAAGTAGTTAAACATACATCAATGTGGTTATAAAAAGGGTTGTTCCACAACTGATCACCTAGTCCCACTTGAACATGAAAATGCAATGCCTTTCTACACAAACAACACTGCCTAGCTGTCTTTTTCGACTTGGAGAAGGAAGGCATATGATACCACATGGAGATACGGTATTTTGAGGGACTTGACAGACTTAGGGATTCGGGGCAGAATGCTGAAGTGCCTGGCTGATTTTATGTCCGATCAAACATTTCAGGTGTGTCTTGGTAGGGTTCTGTCACGCGTATTCACCCAAGAAAACGGTGTGCCTCAGGGCTGTGTTTTAGGTACAACACATTTTGTTGTCAAAATGAACTCGATTAACAAAGTCATACTATCTACCCTTATGCACGGTCTTTACGTTGATGACCTCCAGATTGCTTTCCGCGTATCTAACATGACAACGTGTGAACGGCAGATTCAAATCACCCTAAACAATGGTCTAATAAACACTATGGCCAAATAAAAACGGCTTCCGTTTCTCGTCGGAAAAAACTGTTGCTGTGCTGTTTTCTCAGAAGAGGGGCTTACAACCTGACCCCGTCCTAACACTAAATGGAACAGTACTGCCATTTAAACAAAAACAGAAGTTCTTAGGGCTCATATTCGATAAAAACCTAAATTTTCTGTCACACATTAACAACCTAAAGGTTAAAACAAATACGGCGCTTAATGTCCTGAAAGTCCTGTCCCGGAAGCCCTGGGGCTCTGACCGCAAATGCCTCCTTCATATTTATCGTTTGCTGGTACGCAGCAAATTGGACTATGGGTGCATAAGATATGGTTCAGCCAGACAATAATACTGTAAGCGGTTATATCCCGTTCATAATAAAGAACTTCGCTTAGCAACCAGTGCCTATAGGACCTCACCCATTCCCAGTTTGTATTCCGAGAGCAACGAGCCTTCTTTAGACCACACAAGAACGCAACTCATGTTGACATACGTTCTAAGAGTTCGCTCATCGCCTGACCACATTTGCCATAACATTATCACACACTGCGAGAAACGACTACACTGCACGAACATGCCAAATGCTATAAAACCACTCATACTTGGATTTGAACAAAGTCCTTAACTACAATGTCCCTACTGAAACGCTTTCTGTCATGCAATAACCAACCAGATTAGCACCTTGGAACGATTTCACAAAAATTCTAGATTTTTCATTAACGCATCTAAAAAACAAGATATGCCTCGTGAATGTACACTACAGGAATTTCGCACAGTGCAAGACACGTACGACACTTACACGGAATTTTACACCGATGGCTCGAAGACGCCCATTTATGTCGGGAGCAGTGTGGTTGAAGGTACATCGTAACACACAGTTAGACTACCACAGTTTGTATCAGTCTTCACTGCTGCGTGTTATGCCTTATGGATGGCAGTACAAAATATTATAAGCACCAAACACGAAAAATCAGTAATTTATACAGACTCCTTAAGTGCACTTAAACCCCTGAATATGCAATGCCAATACGAACCCATCATCGGCAATATCCTAAACACAATAACACAACTAAGTGAAGGACAGACTATTCGTTTCTGTTGGGTGCCCAGCCATGCTGCGATCTCCGGAAATGAAAAGGCTGATGAATGTGCAGCGACGACAAAAAATAAAATACTTCAAAAGTTAATATACCTGCTAGGGACGAGATCCAAGCTGTTCGCAAGGCACTCTTTTCTAACTGACAACGCGAATGGAAACTGAAAAATAATAACAAACTTCAACTTATTAAACCTGTCCTTGGGGAGTGGAAGACATGTTTTCATTAAGAACGTTTCATCGATGTAATACTTTGTCGACTTCGGAGAGGCCACACGCACATGACACATAATTACCTTTTTAAAAAAGGAGGAGCAACCAACATGTGATAAATGCCATCGTTAGCTTTAATTAAAGTATGCTCCGTCTACAAAGGAAAGTTTATCACCCTGTGTCTGGCGCAGCATAGCCGTAGCCGCTTTTGCGCCAATAAATCCAATTTAACTAAGTAACTAACTAACTAACTCACAATACTTTTTCTCCCTCAAGTTTCTCCCCGCGTCCCACCCGTTTTACCGCCAGTTTTTTGGCCAATCCCCGTAGTGGGTGTGCGCAATGGCATAGGAAGCAAGAACGTCGCGTCTCATAGATGCACCATTGACTGACTCTTTCTTTCTATTTTTGTTTCGATATTTGTTTCAGTCATCGAAAATTACTCATGGGGCCGGCCAATCCTCCTTGTGACTATGCATAATTTTTAAGGACTGCAATTTGATATTGGCCAGCAAGGGTCCCTTAATCCGCACCAAAATATATGTACACAATTATTTTCACCCTGACCCGAACTAAACGGGGTCGTCGCGGTCAACAATGGAACCCGTGACGGCATGGAAAGAAGCAGAACCCCAAAACCGCTGAAGTCGTGCGGCATTGCTTAAGCAACAATAGTTCTACTAGAAAATGCCACAAACATTTTAGCAGCTGAAAGCATATCTTTACACGAGACCTACGATCCTCTTGCTTGTTCAGAAGTCTACGATTTTTGTCTTCGTGGGACGGCGCCATCTTGCTCTACATCCGGCGTTTCGGTCATGATGGCGTCATCCTCGGGGGCGTCGACGACCTTTGCTGGAAGGTTCGCAATGTCCCTGAGTACCAGTCCGTCCACGATGAAGCCTCTGCTTCGTTGCGACACCTCGCGGCCGCCGGGCCGTGTTGCTCTTGACCGCCCAAATGTCTTGTGGTCACCTGCATGGTCACCTGCATCTCTTGTGAGGTCCCGGATGTGGATGCATACGAGGTGGTCTTCTCCTTTCTGGCGGACCCCTCGGCAGGTGGGGCGATATTCATGTCGTAACTCAACGGTTCACTTAGACCAGAAGCAAGCACGTGCTTGATGTTCCAGTGAATGCGCTTTCTAGAGTGAACCCTATGAGTGGGATTGGCTGCGCTATTGTAAACGTAACAGATACTACAGGTAAGTGGGAAAACGTCACCTCTACAAAAATCACATAAAACGAAAAGCATATGAATATTATGGATTTCTAATTAAAGAAATACTGTAATCGATGGCGTCCCATACTTTTTTCGCAAAACGTATAAAATAAAATGACGCATCTAAGCATAGACGCCGCCTTAAGGGCATTACCAGAAAGTTGTTATTGAAATACCATTTCTGCTCCCTTTTGGCATTATCTGCTGCATACTCGACCAATGCTCTTTGCTTCGTGGCTATGATTCGTTATATGTTGCAGAATAAATGGCAATACCCTAAGCCACAAATGAACATACAAAGTCGCGCTTCTATCGGAATATTCCTTTTTTTTGCACACAGGTAGCCGCTGGAAAGGCTGCTTGATAAAGTTTCCAAGTAATCTTTATTTTAACATCGCGTTTACATGATTTTATTGTAATAAATAAAAGGCTTCAATGCACACCAACACCAGATAGTATTTAGGTCTGCTCTGGTATCTGGACAATAACATTAGCAAGATATTTATGTTGATCAAATCTCCAGTATGGGTATATGCAAATTACTTCACAGTCATTATCATCATCGCATTTCTTAGGTTGTGATCGAAGCGCGTGAGTAGATGCAAACGAATAACGCACTAGGCAGCTGTCTCGTTCAGGCGCGCCCGCCGCCATTTGTGAGGAGCGGTTAGGTTTCTTCGTTCGGCAGGGCTTCATTTGAAAAATGTAGCAACGTTTACGGACAAGCTTAGCAGGAATCCGTCTTTATAGGGCTGAGCTTCTGTCAGCCCCGTGCTATACTGTTGCGACAGCTCGTGTCAATCATGATGCAAAGGCACTGCACCCGGATGGGAAGACGACTGACCATGGATCTCGGGACGCAGCTCCGCAGTACGACAGGTGCGGCCGCGCTCAGGTATCCGCAACAGTGTCCGCGCATGGCTACTCTCGGCCTCGACGTGCTGGAGGGTGCACGAAACACGGCGGGCATCTGGGCGTCTTTGCTCCTGGTGGTTGCCACGTCAATGGGACGGCTGAAAGGTAAATATTCGTACATATTCTGCAACCGAAACGAAAGCGTTCCTGACAGAGAAAGTTGAAAAGGTAGCCTTGACATGCATTGCTCTGTCGAGAGTTCGCGCTCATCTCGGTGGCACTATGCACTGAATTTGGTGGGAATCGTTGCTATATTAGGGCTATTTCGAGTACTTCTTTTCACTAAGTGGTAATCGCAATAAAAACCTGCATGTGGTCTGTACACTGGTCGCGCAGGCTTCTAGAACTCATTCGTGTACAAGTTAAGGCCCACTTAATTACACTTCACGGACCGCAAAAAGACAAACACAAAAATAACACATACGACATGGCACTTGCATAATGGGAGGGTGCTATTTTCGTGGTTCATTTATCGCAGTCGTAATCGTTCCAGCGTGAATTTTGTGAATATACGCCCTTGAGCGAAGTACACATTATACAATGAAGGTATTAGATTGTCATTCAACCAAAAATTAAAATAAAGAAGGCGCATGTTGTTGCGCATTACATTTGTATAATTTAGCCATTTAGCATGGAAGTTAAATATTGGAACAAAACATCGCGAGACCCGCGATGGCCCGACGGGACTTTCTAGCGCCGTTCTTCTTCCCTACAGTGCGAACAAATCAGGTACTTTTCTCAACGGTGATGCAAAGATTGCGATTTATTCTGAAATCTTTATATTTCAGCGGAACGATGCACAGAAGAAGCGTCCCTTGTCATTCCTGTCACGGATCGGCTGGTGCAGCCACTGCTGTCACATCCCACGGCAGCTATCTTGTCCAAGACGATGGTTCACAAGGGGCGGAACGTGCTCTCAGCTGGTGCAGCGCGCTCTCACCCCAGGCGACGCCTCCGCCAGCCCCGGATTATCGAAGCCTCTGCCCACCGCCTGACCATCGCAGGAACACTTCGCAGCCCTAGACACGTTTCCAGTGTTGGCGCCTGGAGCAAGGGTGATGTGTATGGCGTTGAGGGCAGCCACAGCTGGTGCGTGGTCGGCTTCACGCGTGGCGTCGACAAGCCCGCAGTCGTCCCCTTCCGCGCATTGCTTCGTTCCGTGGCCAGCCTCACCATCACTGTTATCCACGGGCGCTTCGAACTTCTGTGAGGCAAAACACTCTACCACTATTCTGACTTTGGTGGGGTATTTGTCACACAAATTCTCGTGCATTTCAAGCAGTACGAGGACGTCCTGGCAGATCTCGTGGAGGTTATGCAGGCTTCCATAAAATCGGCTCTGCAAAGGTCAACCCGGAAGCCAGGCTGCGCCCAGCAAATGACGCCGATGACGCGCCTGTTAAGGTAACGGCGGATGACGAAGCTCGCCGATGACACGGACTTTTCGGCATTCTTTATTTCGGTACACTCCTGCATCAACTCGTACGCAGCTTCGCCCTCTTTAGCGTGAGATGTTTTTTTTTCGAGGTCTTGTAAAAATATATTGCCATATATGCTATACTGGTTGACTGGCGGAATTTTTTCCTTTTACTCATTGTTTTTACTTGTAATGTACGTGTATCTTAGACAACAGGCATGAGTTAAAACGTCTTGCCATCATTATGGCCGGCACGCCGTCCCGTGTGGCCATGCAGCCATACACGTTGCGCACAATAAACGAAGGCAAAAAAATGCGCGCACAAGTAAAAATTAAGATATGGGGTTTTACATGCCAAAACCAGGATCTAATTATAAGGCCCGCCGTAGTGGTGGACTCTGGAATAATTTGGAACACCTGGGGTTCATTAACGCCAACCTAAGTCGAAGTACACGGGTGTTTTCGCATTTAGGCATCATCGAAATGCGACCGCCGTGTCCGGGCTTGGATCCCGCAATTTCGTGCTTAGCAGTCCAACACTATAGCTACTACGCAGCCACGGCGGGTGGCGCGCATATTAAGTCAACCCTGTTCGCATCTCAGTCTTCGTCTTTGTTAGCGTGTGCTACGTACGTCAAGCTCAATATGTATAATAACTCGTTAAAATCGCTGCACTCGTGAGTCAAAGCACTCTTTGAAGACGAAGAAGAATAATTTTATTCACTCATGAAAATGAAAGTACAGTAACAAGATGTACAGAAGGATGTCCCAAAGCTCAAGGCTATAAGGGAACCTCCTGTTCTAATTAAAAAGAACAAAACAATTTAGGTTAGAGCAAATGCAGCAAAGATGTAAAGTTATCTACAAATAATTACACACGACAAGAAATGAGTTGAAAGATTATATAATATTCTACAGAATTACGTTTTGAAAAAAAAATAGGGTAATGCAAATGCAGCAATGAGGTAGAACTGTTAATATTCAAGTAAGTACTACGCAATTCGCGTCACGCTTACGATCTAATTACACAATGTTCGGTGAGAACACACACGACAGATAGAATCACCGAGAACATTAGAGTAAGTTTCAATCATGCAGACGCGTGTTGCGGTGAGCGATAACTAAGTTGTGTTGTTAGCGAGTGAAATGTAGACCCCGATAAAAGGATAAGTACACGTAGTAATGGCCCCCAAATCACACCAGATCAAGGCTGGCAAATCGTCACGTCTCGCCGAGCAGTAGCTCAGAATGTAGGCGCCAAAGCTACACCACCATATGGCACTTTGAAACGCGGAGAGCATAAGCCCCGCGGTAGAGAGAACGCTAAAAACAACATCATCCGAGCGAGCGCAATGCCGCAACTGCCAAAGGAAGATATCCCCATGATCATCTAACCCAGAGGGGGACTGTACCCGTCCGTCCTGTACAAATCCTCCGCTGACGCTCCTCACGAACGCGAACCTAATTGACGTAGACGTGGATGGTGTTCCATTCAAGGCATTGGTTGATACTGGAGCCCAAGTGTCCATAATGAGCGCTAATCTTTGTCGTCGCCTCAAAAAAGTTCTTACGCCTGCCATCACTCGGGCCGTACGCGTCGCCAATGGCGCCACTGTTGCCGTCAGTGGTATGTGCACTGCGCGCGTAGGAATTGCTGGCCGCCACGTTCCAGTCCTGTTCACCGTGCTGACCAGTTGCCCTCACGACCTCATCTTCGGGCTCGACTTTCTGACGACGCATTCTGCCCTCATCGACTGTTCCACCGGTACGCTGTGCCTCGAGCTTCCTCTTGTTTCCGACGTTCGCCCCGAACCACCGAACACCCTCTGCACTACAGCGTTTGTTCGGTTACATCCAAAAGCCCTAACCTTCGTCGAATTGGCCTCAACGGCACCCGTGCCTGATGGCGACTATGTCGTTGCACCTATTCGTGACGTCCTCCTGGCGCGCGACGTCTCTGTGCCACACTCCGTCGTTACCCTTGCCGCTAATCGGATGTGTCTCCCCGTCATCAATTTTGGCTTGACGAAGCAAGTGTTACCTGAGGGCATAGTGGTGGCCACGCTCCGGTCTGTGACAGACGACCACGTCACTGCTTTTGCAGCCGACGCGTCTCCCGATCCTCCTGATTACCCACAGGATGCCTTGAACCTCGACGGCCCATTACGTCCCATGGTCGCTCTGGACCTCGCCCCTGACCAAGCAGCCGCCCTATATCGCCTTTTGTTGTCCTACCGCGACATATTTGACACTGAAAATCGCCCACTTGGTCAGACGTCCCTTGTTCAGCATCGGATAAACACTGGTGATGCTGTTCCCATTCACCACCGACCGTATCGTGTGTCCACGGCGGAGCGGCAAGTTATTCCGCAGGAAGTAAACAAGATGCTCGCCAAAGGCATTGTTGAGCCATCGTCGAGTCCTTGGGCGTCGCCGGTCGTGCTCGTCAAAAAGAAAGATGGCACGTGGCGTTTCTGCGTTGATTACCGCCACCTAAACCGAATCACTAAGAAGGACGTTTACCCTTTACCACGAATTGACGACGCTCTTGATTGTCTTCACGGTGCCAAATACTTTTCGTCCATTGACCTTCGATCTGGTTATTGGCAGATTTCCGTCGATGAGCAAGATCAAGAAAAGACCGCTTTCGTCACTCCAGATGGCCTCTACCAATTTAAGGTTATGCCGTTCGGTTTATGCAATGCCCCCGCCACGTTCGAACGGATGATGGACTCTCGGCTTCAAGGTTTCAAATGGTCAACTTGCCTTTGTTACCTCGACGACGTCCTTGTGTTTTCTCCTGCATTTGAGACGCACCTTGAGCGCGTTGCAGCCATGCTTGCCGTCTTCCCCAAGGCTGGGCTCCAGTTAAACTCATCGAAGTGCCACTTCGGGCGCCGACAGATTACAGTGCTCGGCCATCTCGTCGATGCTTCCGGAGTACAACCCGACCCGGAGAAGGTTCGAGCAGTAACGGCTTTCCCTGTACCTCAGTCTGTCAAAGACGTCCGGAGTTTTGTGGGGCTCTGTTCTTATTTCAGAGGGTTCGTGAAAGATTTCGCAGCAATCGCTCAACCACTCACTGAACTTCTGAAGAAAGACGTGCCTTTTACGTGGGGTTCCCCTCAGGCTGCCGCATTTTCACGCCTTATCACGATTCTGACTAATCCACCGATCTTGGCCCACTTTGACCCGTCCGCACCAACAGAGGTCCGAACCGATGCCAGTGGTTATGGGATCGGCGCCGTCTTAGCGCAACGCCAACACGGACACGACCGCGTTATAGCCTACGCTAGCCGACTCCTGACAACTGCAGAGCGCAACTATTCGATTACCGAGCGCGAATGTCTTGCTCTCGTCTGGGCTGTTTCAAAGTTCCGCCCATATTTATATGGCAAGCCCTTCTCAGTAATCACAGACCATCATGCGCTGTGTTGGCTTTCGTCGCTCAAGGATCCTACTGGCCGGCTTGGTCGTTGGGCTCTCCGACTACAAGAATATCCCTACACAGTGACGTACAAGTCGGGACGCCAACACCAGGACGCAGATTGCCTCTCTCGCTACCCAGTCGAAGACCCGACCTCTACGTCTGAGCCTGACACCGACGCCTGCGTTCTCTCTGTTTTTCTTCTGGTCCATGTCGCCGACGAGCAGCGCCGTGACCCGTCCTTGCGTGTCATCATTGACCGCCTGGAATCACCACTTGCCGACAGTTCCCTTCGCTTATTCACACTTCAAGATGGCGTACTCTACCGCCACAACGTTCACCCCGACGGCCCAGCATTACTCCTTGTGATCCCTAAACACCTTCGCTCGGCTGTTCTCCACGAACTTCACGACCTCCCCACTGCCGGTCACCTCGGTGTGTCTCGTACCTACGACCGGATCCGCCAACGCTTCTTTTGGCCTGGGCTTGCTCGCTCCGTTCGAAGATACGTAGCTGCGTGTGATAAATGCCAACGACGCAAGACACCATCGACGCTACCTGCTGGGTACCTACAACCAATCGACATTCCCGCGGAGCCATTCTTTCGGGTTGGTTTAGATTTACTTGGTCCCTTTCCTCTTTCTACCTCTGGGAACAGGTGGATCGCTGTGGCCACAGATTACGCCACGCGCTACGCCATCACCCGAGCGCTCACTACAAGCTGCGCCACAGATGTTGCCGATTTTCTTTTACGCGACGTGATTTTATTACATGGAGCTCCGCGACAACTTCTCACAGACCGTGGCCGGACATTCCTGTCAAAAGTTATCGCGGACATCTGCAGTCCTGTGCCACGAGGCACAAGCTATCCACGTCATACCATCCGCAAACTAATGGCCTAACGGAGCGTCTTAATCGCACTCTCACAGACATGCTCGCGAAGTATGTCTCTTCAGACCACACAGACTGGGACCTCACTCTGCCGTTTGTCACCTTTGCCTATAATTCCTCACGCCACGACACAGCCGGCTATTCCCCATTTTTCCTCCTGTTCGGACGAGAACCAGCACTGCCCCTCGACACAACTCTCCCTGTTCACGCGGCACCCACCAGTGAATATGCACTTGATGCCGTCGCCCGCGCTGCTCACGCAAGGGAAATTGCCCGTGACCGCCTTTTGAACTCCCAAGAGAGTCAAAGGCGTTTGTACGACCAGCGACACCGAGACGTGCACTTCCCGCCTGGTTCTTTGGTGCTTCTATGGTCTCCGTCGCGTCAGGTCGGCCTGTCAGAAAAACTGCTGTCGTGTTACACAGGCCCCTACCGAGTGCTTCGTGCCGTGACTCCCGTCACATACGAGATCGCCCCTGACGCCCCATCTGCTTCCCAGTTCAGCGATGTCGTGCACGTTACACGACTGAAGCAGTATCACCCTCCCAATGATGACATTTAGACGCTCCGGGACGTCGCTTCTGCCGCCGGGGGATTATGCTACACGCGTGTGGTATTTGATTGTTTGTCCGAGGCGCGCGGGCGCCATCATTCGAGAAAAGAAGAGGAAGAACGAGCTGGGCTCGCGCTGTGAACCTAACCGGTCAGCGCTGCAACCGCTGTTGTAAATACATCTTGTAAATAGTTGCCCGTCTTACCGACTCGTTCTTCGCGTAACAATATCACTAGGGTTGGCCCAATGGTAGCCGCCGATGCCATTGCCACCTCGGCTGGTCTCAGTCCTGTGAAACAACACGCGGAAACGCTATGCCCCAACAACAAACAGAACATCTTAGTGGTGAGCACGCCAAAAAGAGAAAACGCTAACCACTGCGTACGCGTAAAACAAATCTGCATCGCTGACAAGATCTATGAAATTAGGGCCTACGAAGCGGCACCGCACAGTACGTGTGAAGGCGTCATCCGGGGGATCCCCGTGCAAGACGGATCGGCGGACATCGATGCAGATAGTCAACGACAGAAATCCACTAGCCCTGGCCGCCAAGCGCATCGGCAATACCACCGCAGTAATCGTGGCCTTCGATGGCCACCGCGTGCCCAATTTCGTGCGTTACGGTTTGGTACTGCTGAAATGCAGATCGATATATTCCACGCCTGCGGACGGCTCGGCCATCGCGCGGACGTTTGCCCCAACCCCGGAGACGTTCTCTGCCGAGGCGGCGGTGCGCCGAACCCCGATCGGGAGCACCAGTGTACACCAAAATGTAAGCTTTGCGGCGGAGCTCACCTCACTGCCGGCAAGGCATGTAAAGAACGCTATCACATTCCCTACGTGGTGCGAAGACGACGATGGGAGCGACCACGCTTGACGCGAGACGACGACGACTGCTACAGCGTCCAACGCAGCCGCCGACGACGGTGGTCGGTCTGTTGTCAACCGATCCAGGTCCCGATCCGGTGACCGTTCCGGGAGCCGCTCAAGGCGTGGATCGAGGTCCCGGAACCGTCATCGGGCGTGTTCCCGTGGTGCGCCACGCAGGGCCTCCACTGGATCTGCATCAAGGGGCTACTCCAGATCCCCTTCCGACACCCGTCCCGGATCCCTCTCGGGCTCCCACTCCGGGCCCCGCCCCGGCACAACCAGGGCCCCCCATCAACGATCGGCGAGCCCTCCGGTACCATCATCGGCAGGCAACGCCAGCAAGAATAAGCGAGGCACCCTCACTTGGGCGGACATCGTCCGAGGAAGAGGAAACGCTACATCACAGGTATGGTCGGGATCACTTCCAGAGTATGTTACACACACCACATCCGAGAGAGCATTCCTCAAGCGCGAAAACGCAATGATGAAAGAAATTATACACAAACTCACGGCCACCATTACGGAATGAAAAACGACAGGAGCGTGCGCGCCGCTACACCCGCCACTGACAACAGCGCCAATGCAGACACCCCGTCGCCGCTGGAACCCGTAGACGCCACCAACGACGATGGCGAGAGCGCGCCCAAGAAACGCGTGGTCTTTCGCGAACATCCCGCTTTAAAGCCCGAATTAGATGACATGAATAGCGTGCTGTCGTCGATTAAGGCAAGCCTCCGCTTCCTTGGCGAGAATATGGCCCTCGTGCAGTCCACCCTCGCTGCCCACGGTGATCAGTTGGGCAAAGTAGAACACTATCTCGACCACGTCGTAGCCCCCGCTGTCGCCGCAGCTGAGCTGGTCTCGCAATGCATGCCTACGCCCAGTCCACCCCCTTACGTGGCTCTCTTGTACCCGTCGGACGCCCGGACCAACCCCCAAATGCTTTAGGATGGCCAGGCTAAATGACGAGATGCGCAACTGGCAATGGAACTGTAGGAGCTTCGCCTGGAAGAAAGCCTCCCTACAGCAATACCTCCGCAGCCACGAAGGCAAACCCCACGTCGTCCTGTTACAAAAAACTGTCGCACCAAGCACCCCGTTCTCCGGACGCCAGTGGTTACCCGGCCCTTCGGAAGGACGGGGCACCGCCACGCTGGTCGCTAATAGGATCACCTGCCTTGTGCACGACCTCGACATGCCCGAAGTCGAACATGTTATGGTAGAGCTTCTCCCCGGATACGCATCCCGACAAAACGTGTACATACTCAATGTATACAGTAGCCTCAGCCACCACAAGCAACGGTTCAAACGCCTGTTCCAGAAAGCCATTCGCCTCGCCGGCTCCAACCTAATAGTGCTCGCGGGCGACATTAACACCGCGCATCGCACCTGGGTAACGCGTACGACACCCCCAAGGGTAACGACTTATGGCAGAACGCGAACGACATCAATCTTACCATGATTATGGACAAGGCTTTCCCCACCCACACTGGCACGTTCACGCAAAGAGACACCACCCCGGATCTCTGCTTCGTCAAGAATATCGCCGGCGCCTGCTGGTCCAACCTCGCGGTAGATCTCGGTAGCGACCATTTCCTATTGGCCGTGCACTTCCCCACAGTCAGCAGGAAGACCAAGACGTACACCTGGGTGGACTGGGACCTCTTCTGTAGACTCGCGCAGAACGACCCTCTCCCTACGCCGCGCCGTCTCGAGACGTGGACGGATCAGCTTAAGGTCGACGTCGGCAAGGCCACCAAAACCATCTGTACAGACCTGCCCACCGAGAGGATGGACAGTCGCCTCGCCCACCTGCTCGAGGCCAAACAATCCCTCCTGGCCCGGTGGAAGGGCCAGCGCCTCAATCGGAGGTTACGCAAACGCCTATCCGAGCTGAACAGGAGCATAGCAGATCACTGCAGCATCCTTTCCAAACAGCAGTGGGACGAAGTCTGTAACTCGATTGACGGGCAGGTCCGTAATGGCAAAACATGGAACCTCCTCAAACACCTGCTCGACAACACAAACACCAACACCCGCATCAATTAGCGCCATTCTCTCACGAAGATACTCCATCAGGCCAAAGGGACCACACCACTGGAAAACGCCACCAAGAGCCTCGTGCAGAAATATCTTCCGCTTCCCACGGACCCGTCGATTCCTCACCCCGAATACGCCGGTACCGACAACACCCACTTAGATGCCGACTTTTCCGTCGAAGAGGTGCGCCGAGCTCTCCACGAACTCAATGGCCGCTCCACCCCTATCCCCGATGGCATCCCCAACGAGCTCCTACGCAACTTGGATGAGCCCTCCGTCACTTACCACACCGATACTATTAACGAAACGTGGAAGGGCGAGCTACCCAACGCCTGGAAACTCGCCCACACGATCCTTATTCCCAAACCGGGAAAAGCACCTACCTTAGATCACCTCCGGCCCATCTCGCTCACGTCGTGCGTGGGCAAGGTGGCGGAGCACGTCGTCCTCAACAGTGTCGGTCGACATATCGAGGACCACAACTACCTCCCGCACCACATGATCGGCTTCGGGCCTGGGCTATCTACTCAAGATGGGATGTCAACCTTAAAACATCAGATTCTCACCGGAGGAAACACTCGGGATATCCGTGCCATACTCGGCCTCGATTTAGAAAAGGCATTCGATACGATCGCCCACTCGTCCATCCTGAACGCGATCGCAGACCTCGGGCTCGGGCGTCGGTTCTACGTCTTTGTCCGCTCCTTCCTCACCCGGCAGAGGGCTGTCCTCCGCGCAGGAGACCCGGTGGCGGAAGAAGTCGAGGTCGGACAGCGGGGAACCCCCCAGGGGTCCGTCCTCTCGCCGACGCTCTTCAACCTAGTGATGATCAGGCTCTCCGAACGACTCTCGAAGATCGACGGGCGAAATCACACCCCCTATGCGGGCGACATAACCATCTTGTGCTCCACGGGGTCGGACGGATGGCGTCATCGAATCCGCCCCGCAGAAGGCCATTCAAACTGCCGACTCCTATCTCGAACACACTGCTCTCAAGTGCTCCCCCACCAAGTTGAAGCTGTTGCTATACTTGCCCAAACGCCGTGGCGCCAAGCCCAGGGAGTGGAAACCTCCGGCCGAACGCAACATCTCACTCCGCATGGGAGACGGTCGTATAGTTCCCAGGGTAGACTCCATCAGGGTCCTGGGTATGATCATCGAGTCCCGCGGAACCAACACCCTAACGGTGCAGAAACTCATGACTAAGACTGAAAATGCCATACGACTCGTACGTAGAGTGTCCAGCCGCCACCACAGCCTGAAAGAAGACAACCTACTGCGTCTTGTACATGCGTTTGTTCTCTGCCACTCTGTCACTCTGTTCCTAGCAACACTAAAAAAGAATGACGAGGGTGGCGACGAAGGTTTATCCGGCGATTAAGAGTCGGGCTGTGCATTTCCCGACAGGTGTCATCAACTGACCTCCGGCGGTTCTTATGTAGGGTCCGTGCCATGGCATCTTCACCTTCCTTAGTTTGTCGGTGAGCTGTAAGCTTATGATTGAAAAATGGGAGCCAGTGTCAACAAGAGCGGCTACTTGGTGGTCGATGAGGTCGGCGCTGACGACGTCAGTTACGGCTTTCGTAGTTGAGTCTGTCGTATTCGTCGTTGCATTCGACGTCTTCGTCGTATTCGTCGTTGCATTCGTCGGGGTCTTTAGATCGTCGTACGACGATAATGGGGGATATGGAGAACTTCGAGTACTGGAAACCTCACCCCCGGAGGTCGCTGCGTCTAGTTTCTCTGTCGCGGACTAGGGGACCTGCCCCTAGTGACGTCGGCAAAACTGCGACGAGTCGGTGAAGTGTGGCGCGCAGGAGAAGGCGAAGGAGAACGTGATCGGGGCGTCGTCGTATTTTCCGGCTGGACGTTCACAGGAGCGCCGAAGGCGCGTCGACCGTCATACGGAGAATAGGCGTAGTTGGCAGGAAAGCTTGGGTATTGGGCAGCGTGATAGTTGTTCCATTTGTGGCAAACTCCATAGACATGTCCAGCTTCGCCACAATGGTAGCACACTGGTCGGCGGTCAACGGTGCGCCACAAATCGGTTTTCCGACGCTGATAGTTTGGTGGCAACTCTCCATGGAGCCAAGGATTGGCGTGCGTGTGTCGAAGATATGGCCTTTTTTTGGTGGCGTGATCGGCGAGTTCGGTAGAGTCGACGGGGTTGACGATATCGACTCTGTTGTGGGTGTGAACGGCGGCGAAGTTGCGTTGACTGGACGGCGAACAGCCCCCGCATAAGTAAGGCACCGGGGCGGGTTACCACACTCTGGCGATGAAAAAGCTTGCCGGACTTCTTCCCGGACCACATCAGCTACAAAAGATACTGCTGGCGCCAGTTCCGTACCCGTATTAACAAATCCGAGCTGCCGAAGCTCCTCTCGCTCAACCTCTCGGATAACTTCACGCAGAGGCTTGTCATTACTCGCAGCCAGTACAGAAGTGTTCGCCGCCGAGTTACACATGTCATGCTGGCGGTATCGTTGCTGTATGGCCCGTTCAATAGCTGTGGCCCCTTTTGTAAACTTCGCCACTGTTGTCAGTGGATTTCGCACAAGGCCGGCAAACAGTTGTTCTTTCACTCCCCGCAAGAGATACCGCAGCTTTCGCTCCTCTGGCATGTCAGGGTCTGCTCTACGGAAAAGACGGGCCATATCTTCTGAGAACATAGCAATGCTCTTATGGGGTTTTTAATGCGGATTTCAAGGAGACGCTGCCCATTTTCCCCCCTGTCGATGCTTGTAAAAGTATCCAGCAGCTGTGTGCAGAAGTCGTCCCAGGTGGCAAAGCTTCTCTCCCGGTTCACGTACCACATATGAGCATTGTCCTTCAGATAGAAATAGACGCTCGAGAGTTTGTTCGCCGAGCTGGTCATAGGGTTGTACTTGGCGACGCGCTCGAACTGGTCTAGCCAATCTTGGACGTCTTCAAAGGCATCACTATGAAAGCTCTCCAGAACCATAGGGTTCTGCAGGGTTACTTGCAATGGAGCCGCGGTGGCCATGGTAGTTGCAGGAGGCATACGATTTCTTGAGGTTTCTTGCAGGGGACGGGACTCGGGCGCTAGGTCTAGTAGGCGGCGACTGAACCGGTGGAGCGGTATTTCGATGCGCAATGGCGATTCCGGGCTCGATCGTTGGCTCCGCAAAATGGTGCCAAGTGTAACGACGTGTTGTGTATGTCGCCGCCATACACAACTGGCTACGTGCGGAGCGCCACAAACTCAACGCCCTTATTCGAAAGGTTGTGAAATGAGCCCTCGGCCTACCTATCCCCACTTCCACCTATAAACTCCTATAGCTCGGCGTGCACAACACGCTAGAAGAGATCGCCGAGGCTCAGGAGCGAACGCAGATGATCCGACTCACGACCACCACGGCGGCCCGCCACATTCTGCGCGAGCTCGGTTTATTCTCCTCGCTAACCAGGGATCCCCCAGATAGGACGCCGGTCCCCCGCCAGATCCGAGACCTCATCACGATCGCTCCCATTCCGAGAAATATGCATGCCGACCGGCACAGAAGCAGGCGCCTTGCGCGAGTAACCGCTCTTCTCAAGCGCATAGACAAGAAAACGGACGATGTCTTGTTCGTGGACGCCGCTGCCTATCGCAAAAACCAAGCCTTCGCCGCGGTCGCGGTCTCATCCTCGCAGCAAATCCTCAACTCCGCCACGATCCTCACTCGAGAGCCCGAAGTAGTGGAGCAAGTAGCCATAGCTCTAGCTGTGCTCGACAGCAAACGGCCAGTCATCTACAGCGACTCCAGACCGGCCATCAAAGCCTTCGAACGCGGCGTCGTCTCAGACCAGGCGTTACGCGTCCTCCGCAGCGAGGATCAGAGTAACCTCAAGCACCACACTGTCAACTGGTTCCCCGCCCATCTCGGCCGGTTGCCGGGTGCCCCGCCAAACCTCAACGAGATCGCCCACGACGCAGCGCGTGCGCATACTGACCGCGCCGTCCAAGGGCAACCCCGCCTAGACTAGATTCAGACCAACAGGGATGCACCCATTACGTACAATGAAATCACAAAACACTTCTACCTTGGACGCCGCATCTTTCCGCCCCGACACTTTAACTTAACAGACCGCAGGCGCTAACCCTACGCTTATTACACACAGACACGTACCCAAACCCCGCCAAACGCCACGTTCTCTATCCTGACTCGTACCTCAGCGACATGTGCCCCTCGTGCGGATACATGGCGACAGTCGCACACATGCTCTGGGAGTGTAGAAACACTCATCCTGACTCTACCTCGGACAAGTGGGAGAAGTCCCTCAGAAGCTGGCTTCTCACCGACCAGGAATGGGCCATCCAGCAGGCCCACGAAGCGGCCGCCAGGTATTCCCTGTCGGTCCCTACGTGCGAGACGCCCGGTACGCCCTAAGCGCGTCCTGCAGGACCTAAATAAAGTTTTTCCAGTCCAATCCAGTCTATGGCCCCCTCTTAAAATGCATCGCATCAATGCTACAAACAGGAAGTAAAAAAAAAGTACATCACATTAGTAAAGAAAAACAGTAAAGCAAAAAAAGTCCAAAGTTAGCCAGCGGGCGTATTAAGGCGCATCATGTCTACGGCTTCAGGTCGTGCGCGGTACCGGCGTGATTGCGGAATGTCGTCTGGGACGACCTCATTGTCCAGTGCGCCAATACGTCGGATGATCTTGTGGCGTCCGAAATAGCATTGCAAAATTTCTCACTAAGACCTAGTCGGCGTATCGGGGTCCAAACCCAAACACAGTGGCCGGGATCGTGTTCCACGTAGCGTCGTCGAAAAGTTTAGTGCCGGCTGTCGGTCGTCCGCTGGTTCTTTATGCGCAGGCGGGCGAGCTGTCGGGCTTGTTCGGCGCGCTCGAGGCGCCTTGGTGGTTTGCACTAGCGTGGCGCCGAGAATCATCGGGTTCCTTCCGTGAACTAGCTTGAATGGCGTGATCTAAATGGCGTGAAGGTTACGCAGCGAAGGACCGCGTCCCAGGTCTTGTGTTCGACGTTGACGTATAGGAATACCATGTCGGCGAGGGCCTTATTCAGGCGCTCTGTAAGACCATTCACCTCCGGGTGGTAGGCAGTTGTTCTGCGGTGACTTGTCTGGCTGTATTACAGAATGGATTCGGTAAGCGCCGCCGTAAAAGCAGTTCCTGTGTTGCTGATCAGGACTTCTGGGACACCATGTCATAACAGAATGCTCTCGACGAAGAATTTTGCCACTTTGGCCGTAGTATCTTTGGTTAGGGGTTTCATTTCTGCGTAGCGGGCAACATAGTCGGTAGCCATGGCGATCCACTTATTCCCGTGTGTTGACGTCGGCAATGGCCCCAACAGGTACATTCGAATCTGCTGAAATCACCGGCAAGGTGGCTCTATCGGCTGCAGCAATCCCGCTGGCCTGTTTGCGGTATCTTGCGTCGCTGGTAGTCTCGTCATGTTCTGACGTAGTCGGCAACGTCGGCGGTCAGGTGTGGCCAGTAATGCTTCACTTGTATCCTTGATAGAGGCGACAGCATACGCGAGAATCCGAGGTGCCCAGCCGTCGGATCGTCATGAAGGGTGCACCGTACCTCTGGACTTAGTGCTGAGGGAACAACAAAAAGGTTGTTGGTGCGGAACGGTGAGAAGTTCTTTACGAGTAGGTAGTTCTGTAGGAAGAACGAAGACAATCCTCGGATAAATGGTCTAGGGACAACGTCGGTGTTGCCTTCCAAGTACTCGACAACGTTTTTTAGCTCGCGGTCTGCTCGTTTCTGTTCAACGAAGTCTTCTCAGAAAGACCTCGTCATCGTCTTGTGGCGGTGGGTCAATGAGGCTGCGTGAGACAATGGTTTCCTTGCTTTGCTAGTGCTTCCGTCCTGACTTGTAGACAGCGGTGAGGTCAAATTTCCTCAGTCTAAGAGTCCATCGTGCGAGGCGTCCTGAAGGGCCTGTTAAGTTAGCCAGCCAAAACAAGGCATGGTGGTCGCGTACGACTTTGAAGGGCCTCTGTACAGGTAAGGGCGGAATTTCATGGTAGCCCAAATGATGGCGAAGTGTTCTTTTTCCGCCGTGAAATAATTGGCTGCTGATTTAGAGTCCGACTGTCTCTGCGACCTTGTAAACTCCACGAACTAGCCTAATTCTCTTCAAGAACGCTATTCACTGTTCTCAGTCGAAAAAAAAAACGTTTCCTGCGAGCGTTTTGGCATGGCGTGTCTTCCGAGAGAAGGTTCTTCTAAGGAACAGTGGATAAGATACACCAGCGAATCGAATCGGCTCCAATGTTGATGCTTTTTTCTGAGGGTCATGTCAGATGTTTTACTTGTTTCTCCTTATATTCCGATATAGTGTCGACCCTCAATGCACGCTCTGCATTTCTTATCTCCTAGGCTGATCCCCAGCTCAGGTATATGCCGTATATTTAGTTCGTCAAGAAGATAGATGGGCGGCCAACGCCACATCAACGACGCGTGTCTTAGACGGGCCAATGACTATGACTCGTTCTTTCTTTTTTTATTATTTGAACCAGTCTCTAAAAATTACTCGTGAGGCCAATCCTCCTTGAGAGTATGCATAATGTTTTAAAGACTACGATTTAATATTGGCCACCAAGGGTCCATTATTCCACTTCTAAATATATGTACACAATTCCTTTCACTCTCTCTCCAACTAACCGTGGTCGTCGCGATTATAAACAGACCCTGAGACTCCATCGTCAGAAGCAGAACCTCAAAGCTGCTAAAGCCAAGCGGCGGTGCTTAAGTAACAAACATTTCTAACCAAATGTCACAGACGCTTTAGCACCTGAAAACATATCTTTATTCGAGAACTATGATCCTTTTGCTTGCTCAGAATCACGCAGACGACAGGCGGGAGTTGACGATTTGCCTTCATGGCACGGCGCCGTGTTGTTCTGGATCCGGCGTTTCGGTCATGATGGCGTTATTCTCCGGGGGGTGGGGGTCGACGACCTTTGGTGGAAGGTTCGCAATGTCCCCGAGCCCCAGTCCGTCCGCGATGAAGCCTCTGCTGCGTTGCGACACGTCGCGGCCGCCGGGCTTTTCGCCCGGCTGGGCTATCGTAAACGTAACAGATACTACATATAAGTGGCAAAACGTCACCTCTACAAAAATCACATAAAACGAAAAAAAACTAATAATATGGTTTTCTAATTAAAGAAATATTGTAATCAAAGGCGCCCCATTCATGTTTCGCAATACGTATAAAATAAAATAACGCATCTAAGCATAGACGCCGCCTTAAGCGCATTCCCAGAAAGTTGTTACGGAAATACTGTTTCTGTTCCGTTTTAGCATTATCTGCTGTATTATCAACCAATCCTCTTTGCTCCGTGGCTATGATTCGTTATATGTAGCAGATTAAATGGCAATACCTTATGCCACAAATGAACATACAAAGTCGCGCTTCTATAGGGGTGCTCCTCTTTTTTGGCCACAAGTAGCCGCTGGAAAAGTCTTTCGGTAGAAATTTCAAGTAATTTTTATTTTAATATCACATTTACCCGATTTTATTCTAATGAACCAGAGGCTTCAATGCACACTAACACCAGGTACGTTTACGTCTGCTCTGGCATGGATCCTCTGGAGAAGAAGTACCTTAGCAGGATATTATTGTTGGCCAATTATCCTGTATGGGTATATGCAAATGGTCAGGTAGCCAGCCTGTACTTACACTGGCTAACCTCCATGTCTTTCTTTCCCATTTTTTCTCTCTCTTTATCACGGTCGTCATCATCATCATCACCGCATTTCCTAGGATGTGATCGACGTGCGTGAGAAGAAAACGAAGAACGCACCAGGCAGCTACCGTCTTGCTTTCGTTTGGAGCTTCCACATTGGGGTACAGCCACCAGAATGTTTGCACTGCAATGCAAAACTTTATCATTAATTCGAATCGACTGCCTTCCTAAAATAGTAAATTATAATAAGTAATTAGAAGACCAAGCAGAATTCATCTTCCTTTTTTCTTTCTTTTTATCTTTTTCTAATTTTATTTAAATTCATTTTCTCCAAACCGCCCAATTCTTGGCCGATCCCCCACGGTGGGTATGTGCCATTTGTGCTGTGGATCATCATCATCATCATCAGCTGTCTCGCGCATTGCTCGCTGGTCGCCATTGTAAGCAGCGACTCGGTTTCTTCGTTCGGCAGGGCTTCACTTGAAAAATGCGGCGACGTTTTCGGACAAGCTGAGCAGGAAGTCCTTCTTTATGGCTGAGCTACTTTCAGGACCGGGCTATGCTATTGCGACAGCTCGTGTCAATCAAGATGCAACGGCGTCAATGTGATGCCAGGGCACTGCACCCGGATTGGAAGACGACTGGCCACGGATCTCGGGACGCGGCTCCAGAGTACGACAGGTGCGGCCGCGCTCAGGTATCCGCAACAGTGTCCGCGCATGGCTACTCATGCCTCAACGTTCTCGTGGGTGCACGAAACACGGCGGGCATCTGGGCATCTTTGCTCCTGGTGGCTGCCACGTCAACGGGACGGCTGACAGGTGAATATTTGTACATATTCTGGAACCGAAACGAAAGCGTTCCTGACAGAGAAATTTGAAAAGGTAGCCTTCCAATGCAGTGCTCAGTCCAGAGTTCGCACTTATCTCGGTGGCACCATGCAATGAAGATGGCGGGCCTTGTCGCTAGAACAATAATAGGGCTATTTGGAGTATGTCTTTTCACTAAGCGGCCATCGCAATAGAAACCTCCTTGTGGTTTGTACACTGGGTGCGTAGGCCTCTGGAACTAGTTTGTGGAGAAGTTGAGGCTTTACCTAAAGACATTTCAGGCAATGCAAAAACACAGACAAAAAGACGACAGGCGACGCTGCATCTGTACCGTGTGAGTGCGTTCTTTATATGGTGGCGTTATCGCACTGCCTGTGGTGCATTTAATAAACCGCCGAGCAAGCACTGGCTCTTTTTTTGTAAGTGGCATTTGGCCGTTCCCAGGTTCCATTTTGCAAAAAAAAAACGTCTAAACTAATGACGGGCTGACATATGCCTTCGAGAGCAATTGTAGCGTGGTGACAATTTTGGTAATACGCGCGCAGGACTGAAATGCACGTTATTCCATTATACAATGACTTTGATTAGCCCGTAACGGAAAAAATAATCAAAAAGGTTCCTTCATTTCCTGTTATTTTCCTGCAATTTAGGTTCTTAGTATAGAAACTCATTATTGCACCTAAACATAATCAGGAAGACAACAAATACACACTCAAGTAATCTTTAGGAAGGATGATACAGCGATTCTGATTAATTGTGAAATCATTATATTTCAGCGGAAAGCACCACAGAAGAGGCAGCAATTATCATTCCCGTCACGGATCGGCTCGGGTAGCCACGGCGTCGATTATCGCTCAAGATGTCTTGCTCAAGACGATGGTTTACAAGAGACGAAACGAGTTCGCAGCTCGTGCAGCGGGTTGTGACCCCAGGCTTTGCCTCCAATCAGACCCGGGTTGTCGAGGCCTCCGCCCCCCGCCTCACCGTAGCAGGAGCACTGCGCAGTCGTAGCCACTGTTCAGGCTGTGGGGCATGCCGAAAGGACGATGTGGCTCGCGTTGAGCGCAGCCACAGCTTGTGCGTACTCTGCTTCGCGCGTGGCGTCGACCAACCCGCCGTCGTCGCCTTCCTCGCGCTGCTCAGTTCCGCGGCCAGTGCCACTGTCGCTTCCATCGACGCGGACTTGCGGCGTTATTTTTTTCCGTACAGTCCTGCATGAACTCCTACGTAGCTTCGCCTTTATTAGCGGATGATCGTATTTTTTCTAAATGTTGTGTAAATATATTGTTATATATCGCAAATTTGTTGATTTTCCTGCATTTTTCCTGCACTCATGGTTTTTACTTTCTTGGAATTTACGCGTACCTTGTTATGATAACAGGCATGAGTTGAAAAGTCTTGGCATTATCACGTCCGGACTGGACTATGTGCGCGCAGCTAAAATCGCTACGCATCTGAATGAAAGTACTGCTTGTAGCAGGTATAACATGCGACGGCTTAGCTTTTACCTTTACATACAAGGCGTTTCCAGTAACCTAAACCAAAAATTTTTTTAAAAATCGGAGGACGCATAAGCTTCACTATTAAGATTGAAACGCGATAGTATATCGCTAGCTGATTCCAAATGGAGTTTGCAAATTACCTCATGTCATCCGCTCACCTAAGTTTCTGCCGTCGTCGAATGTGCTTCCCTCCCCTAGGTATCCATTCTGTAACTCTAATGACCCACTAGTTATCTGCCCTACGCATTACATGCCCTGCCAAGCTCCATTTAAATTTACAGCGCAGCTGATAAACCGCACGTGTATGAAATCAATGACATATGGTTTGCCATCATGTGACGCTCCTCAGAGTATTTTATACCCCGCTTATTAGATAATTAAGCAAGATGAATTATGCGAAATGGTTAGTATTCAAGTTATGGCAAAGTGCGTTTCGTTAGGTTGTAGAGGGGATTCAGATTCATCTTTTTTTGTGCAACTTATATGCGGCGTAGTGATCTTTTTCGGCATTTAAGGAAAGCACGAGAAATAAGAAATAAAACCATGTGACGGCGCTCATGCGCTATCGTATTGCAGCAAGTCCTCGTTCGAAATGTTGGTTGAGAGGGCAGTCGCTGCCTAGACGGCGCATGGATTCCAGTCAAGAGCGAACCACTCCCCCTAATCAAGCCATCCTTAGGCTCACTAAAGGTGCTTTTTTCTCTCTCTCGCTCTCTCCGAAATGACACCTCGGGCGATTTTCAGTGCACTGTAGTGGGTAATACTCAGTGGAATGTCCGCAATGGGGTCTAGATTGGGCAGCTTATAGTGTTGCTTCTCATTGCGGTGTTCCAAGTGATCACCGCTGGCTAATTTCGTAACTTTATAACCTGGGCCTATAGCATCTGACAGACATTTCTACAAATGAACGGTCAGATGGCACTTACTGTAGTGTCCGCTTTTTCACAGAGAACTACAGGATAGCGGGCGGGGATCTCTGTCAGTTACTAAAAAGTGTGGAAACATGTTGGCGCTGTGTCCTTTTTCTGGGGGCGATCAGGGAGTGGGGGGAAGGAATCTCCATAAGTGAACGTGGGCTTTTCGTCAGTAACGCGAGCCACCCACTGTGCAGCCCTACAAGAGGACGCAGCAAAACCTGTCAAATTAGGAACTACAAACATCAGCTGAACGCTACAACTATAACTAAATATGATATAACCTAGGCGTGCTATTCACATAGGGTTAACCCTCGCTGCCTAGAAGATCGGAACTAGTGTAGAAGACAGTAGTACATTAGGAAAGATTGAAAGCCGGAGAGAAAGACGAACAATAGACTGGAGGATAGGGAAAGGCAACCACGAATGTCTTTCAGGACAATGCGAGGTGACTTTATCATTGTCGTCATACCACCTTCATCGATCCATCCATCCATCGATGTCAATTTTTGTCCATAATTCTATCGTAATCTTGCAAATGTCATTCAACCGCGATTATGCCACGTTTTACTTCCATCGTCGTAATTGCCTCGTCGTCACACAGGCGCTATTGTGCATCGGTAGTCATACCATCATTCGCTATGTCGTCTTATTCGTGCCATATTGTCATTCTCTCCTGATCATTCGGTTGCAGTCATACCGTCGGCTTTACGCCATTATCGTCATGTAGTCGGCGTGATCTCATTTCACTTATGTCGCCGTCGTCACGTTGTCGTCAGTAATCATAATATAAGAATCGATATATCATTGCCATCATGCTGTCTTTGTTAGTCGCCTCCATCGTTCGATCGATATCATTCCTTCTTCGTCATTATACCGTCAATACGTTGGGGTCATACAGTCGTCCTGTTGGGTCATACAGTTGGGGTCATACAGCGAGTACCATACCAAAGTGGGACGATATCGGAGTATGTGGCATATAGCCGAACCAACAAAGTCTCAAAATTATCACTACGCGTGTTAAAGAGACTTCGAAACGATTTGGGCGATTTTGTACAAACGTACTCAGTCGTTAGGGTAGATCTTTCTGATCATTAAGTGACACATTTAAGCTCTCCGCGTAAGGCGTGTAATTTATCGTACGTTTTTAAAATGTAGATCGCTACCGAGCCCGGCGGCGCCACTCTCTTGAGTTTTCAGCCGCCCCACTCCAATTGACGTGTGTCGGTCATCTGATGTCATTTGGGCTAGCTATCCAATTGTTTACCCAGACTTTATGGTGAACAAATGCTGTTCGTAATAGTTGGAACGTGGGTAATTTGTTTCTATAAAATAACGTAACAGAAAGAGAGTACACAATGACAATTTATCACATCATTCAATCACTTCGGGCAAACAGCCGGAAGTGATTGAGTGTTGTCTGCTTGTGTCGTCTGCTTGTATTACAATGTGCTCCTTGTTGAAGTGAGCTGCGCATTCTGTGCCGGTCTCGAGCTTTCTGTTCGCGAGCACCATGGTTCGCCCTTGTTGCCTCGAGGGCTGAAAACGTAGCGATCGGCGATATATCAAACTCGACCGTGTCCCTCTGCAAGGCAGCATATGAACGGAGTGGCTGCAGCGCATCGGACTCTCGGTAGTGTATTTGCGCCAGGATCTACGCGTTTGCGGCCGTCACTTCACGCCGGATGGTTACTACAATAAAAAAATGGCCGCACATCTGCTTGCTTCGCTGCAAATGACGTCGAAACACGATAGTCTTCTGCCGCCCCGGATACGTAACACCCTCTTCTCCTCCCTACATCCCTCACGCTGTTCCCTTCCCCTCTCACTCTGGCTACAAAAGCTGGCTGCAAAGCCGCTGCTTCAGTTGGCTTGTCTTGACGCTAGCGTCTCTTTGATACCATTTCTAACGCGTTGATTTTTCATTTATTAACGTACGCACGACTCCAATGTGTATTCTTGATTAATTGAACGCGGCGGATCACGGTTATGTACACTCGGCCACAAAATCTTGCGGGGGGCGCGAGCGCGTGGCGAAGCGCTCCTCCTCTCCTTCTAGCGACGCACCCCTGGTGTCGAGACCGATGCTTGCGCGCATGCGCGTCCTTCCGTGACTGCAAGCGTGCATGTTTCCGCGCTTGTTCCTTGCGCGCCGGCAATATCCGAGTGTAGCCGCGAGATGCACCTTTTGCGATTGGCTCTGTGGTGACTTCGACAGCCGGCACCGCTGCGGCCGCTTTTTTTCGGAACACCAGCACAGATATATCTCGCCCGGTCGCAAACGCAACCAGTAATTTCTTTTTTTCTACTATCCGCCTTTACGTGGCCAATCTTAGTTCTTTTTTTTAAGAACGGGACGTTCTCCCGCAGAGCAGCGTGGCAGACTAATGAACCTAGTATACGGGCTGGCAAAGACTGCGCTGGCTTCTCGCCCATATGTATGCCTTTAGATGACAGGCGACAAAAAAAATGTCGCAGTTTCGCCCGAAAGGCAAAGCATCGATTGCGATAGCAAATTAGTAGAGAGCTATTCGGAGTAGGGATAGTAGTTTTATGGTGTGCATAAACTTGGACACATTGGCTTACTAACTGAATTAACAATCGTGGTGTCAGCGCGCACAAGCAAACATGAATAGATCACACTGAATGACCGCAGACAACGAGTGTCAAAACGCTGGCAGCAAGCGCAGCCAGCCGCTGCAGCGGGCGAAGAATCGTGCGGTCTATCGCTTCAACGGAAACTGAGCGGCGAATGCACACCGCATAGGAAGGTCAGAGCCGTGTGGAGGTAAGAGACGGTGCGGGAGACCGGCACCGCCAGGCAAAGGACAGAGAAGAAGTTGTTGGCAGAGGAGAAACTGCGCCCCCCCCCTCCCCCCTTTTCCCATTTCTTGCTTACGCGTGGGAGATTGAGTGGCAAGATACGCCTTTGGTGCCGGAGCACAGCGCCGCCCCGCCTCCCTCCCTGCCATACCCCCTCGGCTTTTCGCGCGACGATCGCGTTTGCTTTCCACCGTGTGTTCGCTCTCCGTGATAGCGCGCGGGGGAGTTCGCCCTCCGTGATAGATCGCCCTCCGCTTTCGCTCGCGCATACGGCGCGCGGCGACGATTTTATCGCCCTTGGAATCTATACGGAACCTCACGGCGACGCCGACGGCAGAAATCCGGTTGAAGTGTCCATATAATTGCTATCGCAATAAAATGGCGATCCCTGTCGTGTTTCTACAAAATGTGGTCGCACCCGCGCGGGCTGTCGAAGTCACCACAGCGCACCTCGCGGCTACACTCGGATATCGCCGGCGCGCAAGATACAAGCACGGAAACATGCACGCTTGCAGTCACGGAAGAACGCCCATGCGCGTAAGCGTCTTTCTCGACACCAGGGGTGTGCCGCTAGAAGGAGAGTAGGACCGCTTGGCCCCGCGCTCGCGCCCCCCGCAATATTTTGTGGCCGAGTGTACATATAGCTGCACAACGACATAGCCACTAAGCTACCGTGGCGCGTTCAGGAGTGTCGATCTTGCTGCCAAACAGCTGCGTCTGCATTGACTACAGTGTGTTTAAATAATGTGAAACAGACCAGTACTCTGTAGAGTAGTTCAACGGTGAAATACCGGAACTAACCTTGGTGAGGGAAATTTCAGGAATTCGCTCTCGAGAAAATGCACAGCACCAGGAGGTTAGCAGGCATTGGTAATCTAGAAGATTCGTCGCAATCGAGTGCGATTATGCTTGCTCGATTGCGCACCTGCACATCAGTACCAGATGTACGGCGATAAGCAGATCGGATATACGGATGCCTTAATCCCAAACCACACGTTCGCTTGCGTACGCGCGCAGGCTCGCGCAGCTCGCCCACGCATGCGCAGACGGTGCGGCACGGCTCGTACGCGTGGAAACGCGGTGCGATCTCGGTGATCAGCTCCTCTCTGATATTGCGCGCTTCGGCAGCCTCGCGTCGGCGCGCCTGGCTACGCAGCGATGGCGCGGTACATTCAACTCTCAGTTAAGCCAATGCCTCCTAGGAGCCATCGGTTAAGCAGATGTATACCATGCAAGAAAGTGCTTCTTCTTCACTTTTTGTGCTGATTCAACAGCTAAAAATATAACAATTAAGTTTATAGATATCGAAGCATTTTGAAACACTGTCAACAACGAAATACGAAGTGGCATCTGCCAGGCGTCAACGAGTGAGGCCAGGTTACTAGTTCACATATAGCCAGGTGTGAGGTCAGTGAGCGCGCGCTGTCGCGCGAATTTTTGGATGCAAACCGCCATTCATCGCTAGACGCGGCAGGCACAAGGCGCGTAGACGCGAGCTTGCGCGCGTCCGCAAGCGTAAGTGTGGTCTGGGCTTTGGACTAAGAATCCACCATTTCCTTGACAATATGTTTTTCGAGTTTGAAGGTTGAAGTTTATTTCAGGCAACCAATAAAATATATCCATACATATATGTATATATACACGCATATACAGTTGCCTAGGGGACCAACGAAAAGGCAAAAAAGCCTGACAGGCTTTTGCCAGTTCATCCCCAGTTGATGGGGAATGACAGTTTGGGGATGACAGTTCATCCCCAAAACGACACAATGCACAGTGTTACACTTAGGCAAAAACCATTACAGTGCAGAAAAAAAAACAATGACCATAGGGCAGAAGAAGCAGCTCAGTACAGCAACGCTTTTGAACTTAAACAATAATTTTCACATTTAAGGCACAGGAAAGTATACAAGTGAAACCAAAATGTAAGCCCAAGTACCCAAGAATACGTACAACTGATGAGGGGCTAACGAAAGAAACATCCCCAAGGTGACGTGTGCACTCAACGGAGTGAGGGATTACCAGAAAGAACCTGGCACAAGGACACTCAAGACAGAACAATATATTTTTATGTTGTCATAGCGTTCTGTCCAGTCCATTTCTTCTTCTCCTTTTGTCTTTTTTCTCACTCAATTATGCCCCAACCTTTTAAACTGCACGAACTGGCCGAATTGTCTTCAAGAACGGGATTGGCTGCCATTTCTAGCTCATGGCTGTTCTCAGTAAAAACAAGCTTTCCTGCGATCCTTCTGGCGCGGTGTCTCTTCTGAGACTAGTTTGCTCTCCGGAACACTGGATAGGATACGCCAGCGAATGGAATCGGCTCCAATGTTGACATTTTTGCTGATCTTTTGCTTGTTTCTCCTTATATTCAGATATGGTATCGGCTATGTTAAACAATTGTCTCGTACGCTGGTTCGTGGCTTCAGGTACGTGCCGTATATTTAGTTGGTGAAGAAGAACATGGGTGGGCGGCCAAGGCGACAAGAACCAGGTCACCGTGGTTTGTGATTAAAGGAAATGGCCCACACACTTGCACATGCGTTCCTACACGAATCAGTCATCTATGTTCTGCCGACTTCTGCTTATATCACCGCGGCTAGATTTAGAAAACAATGTCTTTTAAAATACTCTGCAAAAGAGACATTCCAAATAAGAAACAAACCATTTTATTTACCCTTGGCACAATAACTGGTGTCCCACACGTAAATTGGAAATCTCCCTCACAAAATTGCGATGCCGTATTCCGCCCCTAAATTTTTATCTAAACAGGTCTGGCCTGGCGCTGATCCCTCTATGATATTTCTTCAAAGAACCTGAAACCATTGATCATTTGTAATTAACCTGCCGCAGATTCGCAATCCAGAAAAAGAAATAATTCGAAATTCTATTCCTAAAACTACCCACTGCTGTAAACACTGAAAACAATCTTCCGATTAGGGCCACAGGAACGTATGTAGGACCGTATGCGAGTTCCAAGGTGACACAAGGAGAATACCTAGTTTTTTATTGATCTATTATATATTATTTTACAGAATTTCTACTTACGTTGTCTTACTGAATTATTATAAGTTTACAAAATTCAAATTAAATTGATTAAAAAATGTGTCTACAATTACTTTGTTACATTGGATAATTTCAACTGTTACCTCACAATATTTTTCCCCTCAAGTTTCTCCCCTCGCCCCAACCGTTTAACCGGCAGCTTCTTGGCCAATCCCCGTAGTGGGTGTGCGCAATGGTATAGGAAGCAAGAAAGCAAGCAAGCAAGAACAACGCGTCTCATAGATGCACCATTGACTGCTCGTTCTTTCTACTTTTTTCGATATTTGTTTCACTCTTCAAAAATCACTCGTGTGGCCAATCCGCCTAGTGAGTATACCATAATGCTTTAAGGACTACAATTTAATATTGGTCAGCAAGGGTCCCTTGTACCACACCAAAATATAGGTAGGTAAAAACTTTATTTTTGTCCGACAAGTTATAGGGTTCACTACACCCTGCCTAGGCACCTGGCACGAGCCCTAGGGCTCTGGCAGCCTCATCGGCCCGCTGGACCACCCACAGTTGATCTTATGGTGCTGAGTATATGTCCACAATCATTTTGACTCTGACCCCATCTAAACCTGGTCGTCGCGGTTAACTATAGAACCCGTGACTCCGTGGTAAGAAGCAGAACCCCCAACTAACCGACGCCGTCCTATCATAGCGAAATTATACTTCCATAAAACAGAATTGGTTCGTTGTAAGGGCCGCAAGTTCAAAGGAAACAGCTTCAGCGTTGGAGAGGATTTTTCTCGTGCCGTACAAAACGCTCGCGGGTGGGTGGGTGGGTAAACTTTATTGATTCACGACAGAATCATGTGAGGGGGAGGGGAGGGGAGAAAGGGAAGCAGGACGACGATGGGCCCTCAGGCCGCTCTAGATGGCCGGGCACATTTGTGCTTCGGCGACCCCTCTGGCCCAGCCCACTGTCCGAAGCTGTAAGTCCGGTTGCGAGCTGCGCAGAGCAGCCTCCCATCGCTCCTGGTGTTCTGACCCTCGCCACGGGGGCTTGGGCTTGTTCGGGCAATTTAGAAAGATGTGGGCAAAGTCAGCTCTGGTGCTAGGACACAAGTGGCAGTGAGGAGAGGTTTCCCCGTGTGTAATAATCGACAGAATGAAAGGGGTCGTAACTGTGGCTGTTTGAAGTCTTCGCTACAAAGCCTGGTCACTTCTGGGAAGAGATTTATGCGGCGGGGGGGGGGGGGGGGGTAGATTAGGCGGGAATTTCTGTGGAACAGGGTGAGGTCATGGTAGCTAAGGAGTCGATCTCTTGCACTGCGAGACGAAGGCGGGTCGCTCTCAGCCCGGTTGACGAGTGCTCGGGCCTGGGTGTGAGCGGCCATGTTGCCTGGGTGTTCGCTGTGTGCAGGGACCCAAAGGAGGGTGATAAGGCAATTAGGAGGGGGATTTGATTCGACTATTTTAGCAGCCGGGGAGTGGATTTTGCGATTGGCATAATTACTGATTGCGGTTTTTGAATCTGAGAAAATATACGTAGCGGAGGAGTGAGCAATTGCTAAGGCAATTGCTGCCTCTTCCGCTTCTAGGGATTCTGTCAAATTTGGAATCGACGCACAGACAATGGGGTTTTGGAATCCGTCTACAACGGCTAATGCGAAAGCTTGCCGGTCTGAATATTCAGCCGCGTCTACATAGACTGCCTGTGAATGAGGAGGGTAGCTCTTCTGCAGAGCCTTGGCTCTAGCTTCCCGTCTTGCTCGATTATGTTCCGGGTGGGTGTTTTTGGGAAGTGGCATAATGCAGAGGTTATTGCTAACAGCAGTGGGAGGAGAGCGCGTGGCCGTGGTATGACCGGGTAGGTTGATTCCGAGTCGGTGCAGAAGTATTTGACCAGTTTGTGTATGTGACAACCTTTGATATTGACCTATGAGGTGCGCTTCTACGAGCCCTCCCAGGGTGTTGTGCACCCCCAGTTGAAGGAGGTTCTCTGTGGGCATTGATTTAGGGAGATGAAGAGCAGTTTTATAGGCAGTGCGGATGAGTCTGTTGAGTTGCTCGGTCTCCATGGGTGTGAGGTAGAGGTAAGGGATGGAGTAGGTGATTCTGCAAAGGCAAATGGCCTGAACGAGGCGACGTGTGTCTGCTTCTCGCATGCCGCGATGACGATTGGAGATGCGAATCGCAGTGCGGATTAATTTTATGGTTTCAGCGTTGGAGCCATTGTCTGAAATATTGTGACCCAAGATTTTGATTTTATTAACCCTCCGGAGGGGAGTGTCATGTAGCGTGACTTGAATGTTAGAGATATCCTGTTTTTTTAGGTTCATCACTAGGAGTTCTGATTTAGCCGCCGAGCAGCTTAGACCGATGCAATTGGCGTGCTTAACAACAGTGTCAAGGGCCAACTGTAGTTTTGATTCGATTTCGCCATGGTTGCCAGAATTGACGCAGATGGTGATGTCATCCGCGCACAAGGAGTGATTGACAGAAGGAATTTTGGCAAGTTCTCGCGCTAACGGGATAAGAGTAATGTTGAAAAGAAACGGGGAAAGAACTGCTCCCTGGGGCGTGCCTTTGATTCCGACCGTGAAAGAGTTGGTTTTGAATGTGCCTAATTGTAGGCAGACAGAACTGTTACTGAGAAAGGCAGCAACATACCGGTGCGTGCGAGAGCCCACGTTAAGGTCACTCAGAGATTGTAAAATGGCGAAGTGAGCAACATTATCAAATGCCTTGGTCAGGTCCAATGCAAGGATGGCTCTGGTAATGTGTGGGAAAACGGGATTGAGCACGTCCTCCTTAAGCTGTAACATGACATCTTGAGTTGAGTGTCCCGCTCGGAAGCCAAGCATGGTGGCTGGAAAGAGTTGTTCTGTCTCCATGTAGCGGTTAAGGCGACTTAGGATCACATGCTCCATCAGTTTTCCGGTGCATGAGGTAAGAGAGATTGGTCGCATATTCTTAAGGTCTAAGGGCTTGTTATTTTTCGTGATGAAAGTCACCTTAGCTGATTTCCATTCCTGGGGTAGCGTGCCCTGCTCCCATTGCTGATTCATGTAACTGGTGAGAGCGGCCAATGATTTGTTGTCTAAATTTCGGAGTGCTTTGTTAGTGATTCCATCTAGTCCTGGTGCGGATGTGGTGCGAAGTTTGCTTAGTGCGGCCCATACCTCCGCCTCTGTGATGGGGGCGTCCAAGTCTGAATTGGGGGCTCCTGTATAGGTCGGTGTTGATTCCTGCTTTAGATCGGGGAAGTATGTTGCTTTAAGAGCAGCTTCAAGGTCTAGCCCTTGTTTCGCTACCTCGAACAGGAGTTTGGTGATTTGCTTATTATTTTCCGAGCGCGAGGAGCACGGGTCTAACATATGGCGGAGGAGGGACCACGAGTTCTTCCTACATAGAGTTCCGTCAAGTCGGTTGCATATCTGAGTCCATTGCTGCGACGAAAGCTCGGCCGCGTGTTCGGTGACGAGCTGTAGCGTTTGCGCCATTTTCCGTTTTAATTTGCGATTATGTTTTCGCCTGAGCCATCGTTTCTCCATATTCTGATAGGCCTCCCATAGGTGGAGTAGCCTACTGTCTACTGGATCGCGGAAATGTTCTACCGGGGCCACTTTTTCGCTAAGAGCTACGTCCCGTTGGAGCTTAGAAGCCCATTCTTCGTAATTCTGAATTTCTGCTGCCGGTTTTTTGAGTCGGACTTCGCGGAACTTGTCCCAGTCGACAATAGGTTTGAGGTTGAACTTTGGGCGTAAACTGGCACACTGTAACGTAATCGTTAGAATATAATGATCGCTGCCGAGGTTGACTCCTGTGTGCGTCCAGTTAGCTTGTCGAACGTTTTTAGTAAACGTAAGGTCTGGGGTGGTATTTCTGCTCACACTGTTGCCAATGCGTGTGGCTAACGTGCAATCAGTGACTAGGGTGCACCTATTTCGCTGAATGTATTGAAAGAGGCTGGTGCCCTTGCGAGTGTTTCTCCTGTATCCCCAGTCTGCGTGCGGTGCATTAAAATCACCCGTTACCAATATAGGAGCGGAACTTTCTATTTCGATGGCCCTATCAATTGCTTGGAATACGGCAGTGAGGTCATCTCTAGGATGAGAATAGATATTTAAAATAAAATATGTGGCTTGTCCTGTACGACGCGGGAGGAGCTCGAGGAGAATGCAATCGGAGTAAAGGTCGGAGAGGTCGTGAGCTATAAAAGAGATATTCCTCTGGATATATGTGGTGGCCCACGGGGAAGTAGGATGGGAGTGTACAGCCTGATAGCCGAGGAGTTTGCATGCTTTTAAAGGCTCCTGTACGGAGATGACGTCAGGGGCGGGTGTAGACTGCTTTATGTAAAGTGAGAGATTGTCTCACTTCTTTTTTATTCCACGGCAGTTCCATTGCCATATGCAAAGCGAAGAGGGGGAGGATGCGGCAAGGGGGCAGGAGGGGGTTAAGGTTGCGAAAGCGCTTGAGAGGGCGGGGATTGTGGCAGAGCTTCCAAGGGGGCGAGCCGAGCAACTAGCATATCGAGAATGTTCTCAATCTTATTAAAGCGTTCTGCGATTTGAGTGAAGCCTAGGTCAACCTTTTGTTTCAGTGCCCTGTGTTCTTTACGGATTTTTTGACTCGTGCATTTGGGGTCCTCATCCGAGGATTCGGGCGGTTGCGTTCTTTTCTTTTTTGCGGGTTGGGGAATGGAATCTGTGGGATCGGTCTCTGATTGGGCTGCCATATCAGACTCCGAAGTGGAGGTGGAGATAGGTAGGGACGGACAGGGCGTTGGGGGGAGAGCTGTGAGTGTACTTAAACGTTCCAGCACCAGAGCCAACTGTTGCTTTAACTCCTGATTCTCTCTAGTTAGACGTTCGATAGTCTCCTGAGTTTTAGAATTTTCTCTAGATTCGGAGTGTGCTCTACTGGAGGGGAAGGCTTGCTCTGCCCAGCTCACCTTTCCGGATTGGCTCCCGGGGTCCCGGCTCCAGGATTCACTTCGTCCAGGACTTTTGCTTCCGCTGCCACGGTTTCTGTCTTCGATTCTTGGGAAGGACTCCTTCTCGAGCTGAAACTCGTGCTGCTGCTGCTTCTGCTGTTGCTGTGTCTGTCGTGGACGAGAGGGACGACTGTTACCACGTTTGTAGCGTTTCTTACATGCCCTGTCGCCCGTCATGTGGGCGTCCCCACAGACGACGCACTCCGGAGTGCAGGGGTGGTCCGCCGGGTGCTTCAGACCACAGCCTGGGCAGGTGAGGCGATACATCGCGTCTGTGGCCGACTTGTCTGCAGTTTACGCAGGCCTCCACTTTCGGGCGGAAGTTGAAGACGGCGTAAAGTATGCCAAACATTTTCACCGAGGGTGGAAGCTCCTCGGCCATGAAGTGAATGAGCACACAGCGGGAGGTACGCCCCATGTCCCTGGCCTGCACAATTGGTAGGAGGGGATTCGCCCTACGTAATTCTCGGAGCATGTCCTGCGGCGACTCGCCGCTCCAGGCACGGTAGATAATTCCTGGTCGTGCCCCGTCCGGCGGAGCTATGTATGCATGGAATGCCAGTTTGTTGCCGCGTAGCGTGAGGTCTCTGATTTTGGCGTAGTTGGCAACCCGGTCTGCGCAGGAAGTAGACACCGTGAAGATGTTCTTGGGCAGGTTGGTGCACATGAGGTCCTCCTCGGCAACCGCAGAGTGCAGCCCGCTATTGGCGAGTACAGCCGACGTAACTCTCCGTCCTTGTATTGGGCCAGATTGACGCCCGCACTTGGACGAAAGACGATCTTGAAGTCATCGACTGGCAACCGTGGCAGTGGTCTTATGCGAAGACGCGCCGCAGCAGTCCCGTCGACTTCTGAGGGAACGCTTGGAGCTGACGCCGTTTTTCTTGCTTGCGTTCCGTCAGCGGACGCCGCTTTGCTTGACTGCGTTCGTTCGGTTTCCTTGGATTGCTGCCTAGGCGAACGTGTTCGGGCGTAGAGGACTTCACTCCATTCTTCCGCGTTGAATTCGGCGGCGGGCAGATCCATGCCGCTCACCTGATATGCCATGTCGTTGCCGAAGAGACTCGTACGTGCGCGAGCCCTACGCCGGTGCCGGTGGCGTTAGGGCTAGCGTAGCGGCGTTCCGCCGCTCACCCGGAGTCGAAGTTTGTACAGTTCCACAAGAAAGATGAGGTTTGAGGCACTCACCGGCAACTTCGTCGAGATGTTAGCTTTCAATAGAGACCACTTTTGGCACCAGAAAAGCAGTCCTGATTCTGGAAAAGCTTTGTCGAATGCGGAGCCCATACGAGGCACGTCCGCCCTGCTCGGCCCTCTAGCGACCGTCTATGCTCGCGGGCATCTCATTACTTTCGCTGAAAGCAAATCATTACCTTTTCTTTGCGATTCAAAACACTGCATATGGGTCATACGCGCTACGTCTACGATGAGCAAACGCAGTCTGTCGAAGAAATAATATAGCAATTTCCCAGTCGTATAAATGTTTGTTGCACTGTTAAGCCCAAATCTAACATATCGTTGTCTGTAATCTTCACGAACGCACGCAGTTTTCTTCCAAAACGTGACGGTTTTTCCAACCTTGATTTATCATCCAACAGCAATATAATGGTGATAACGGAAAAGTGGCTAACAGAAGACGTAACAGATACAGAAGTCATCATACCGTATTGGTAAAGCAGTGCACTGACAAGGACAAAGTGGAGAGACACAAGAATACACGACACTCGCTTCACTCGCTACTATTTTATTTTAGAACGAACACTTCATCTTTATATATTCTCTCCACTTTGTCCTTGTCAGTGCGCTGCTTCACCAATATGGTATGATGATTAATCACCAACTCGCCCAACTTTCCACATTACAGATACATAAGTACTAGCCGACCTACCGGAATTTTATGTCTATCGAAAGGATCGCAAAGGCATGCGGGGGGGGGGGGGGGGTGGTGTACTTATTGCTGTACACCAGCAGTTATCGTGCTCCGTAGCCGAAGACATCACTTCTGATCTTGAAGTATTATGGCTGATTATTCACGCTTCGCCCCATACTATCATTCTAGGTGTTGGGTACGGGCCTCTGAATAATATTCCAGATTTAACATTTAAGCTTAATAATAGTTTCAGTGACCTTAGTAATCAACACCCACAAGCAGAAGTCCTCCTTTTTGGTGATTTCAATTTTCCTCAAATAGACTGGAGCAATTACGTCCCCATAACTATGGGCAGTGAGCTTGCCAGATATTTTGTGAATTTCTGCCTTAATTTTAATTTAACCCAACTTGTATCAGAACCTACACGCTTTGTTCTGAGCACTTCTAGCATCTTAGATCTCATCCTAACCGGCAAATTGGAAAGCTTATCATCAATAGCATATCTACCTTAAGTCTGCGACCACAAAGTAATTCACGCCACATTTTTGTGTCAACCAATAAGACGCGATTGAGTCAGCAAAACAATCCGCCTGTAAAATAAAAGTAATTATGATGTCCTTATAGTGATCTGAGTGCATTTATTCCTACGTTCGTTAGGTTATGTTCTACGCGCTCTACTAATGAAAACTGGTCAACATTTAAAAACAAGCTAGGTGATCTCGTTGACAAGTTCATACCGAGAATAACGTTCCACGGAAACCGTAGCTAGCCATGGTTCACTAAAACGCTTAAGCGACTTGAAAAGAAAAAGGAACGTCTCTTCCACTCAGCCAAACAAAACGGACAGCCCTCTGCTTGGGGGAATTATTTTGCGGCCGAAGACGACTATCTGAGGGCTATACGGAATGCTAAATCATCCTTTTTCCACGATGAACTGCCTAAAATGCTTGCGAACAACACTCCTCAAATTTGGCAAATAATAAACTCTCAGGAGGCGCGCATCATCAGCGTCTTAAATGCAGATGGCGAAGTGGTCAGCGGCAGCGAGTGTGCTGACATATTTAACGCAGCCTTTTTCTCTGTATTTACTAACGAGACTTCAACTCCAGATGTTCCCACATCTACTAACATAACTGCGCGTATGCCACCAATTATATTTTCGGCAGATGGAATCACCTCGTACATTGATAACATCAAGCTATCATCGTCAGCAGGTGTAAATGATATTAATTCCAAACTGTTAAAAATATTAAACATGTATCTGCTGCGTACTTTGTTGTTTTCGCAGTCGCTCTCTGCAGGCATCTTACCATCTGACTAAAAAGTGGGCAAGGTCGTTCCAGTCTTCAAATCGGGCAACAGAGACACCCCAATAAATTGTCGTCCTATATCATTAACTAGTGTCACCTGCAAAATCATGGAACACATCATATACTCACATATCATGAACTTCTTAGACTCAATTTTTTTCACCCTTTTCGAAAAGGCTATTCTTGCGAAAAAGCTATTTCGAAAAGGCTATTCTTGCGAAACGCAGTTGACAATTTTCCTTCACGACCTGCATGTTAACCTTGACAGTAACCTGCAGACTGATGCCATATTCCTCGATTTTGCAAAAGCATTTTCACAGTTCCGCATAAACGTTTGCTGGTAAAATTGTCTCAGTTAAATTTACACCCCGACGCACTAAAGTGGATAGAAGCTTTCTTGACTAACCGCTCTCAGTTTGTTTTCGCTAATAACCATTATTCTCGCAGACTCCCCTAACATCAGCCGTCCCGCAGGGATTGGTTTTAGCGCCGCGTCTTTTATTTTGTATTTGTATTTTGTATCTTGTATTTTTTTTACTAAAATGATCTACCAACGCATGTATCATGTAACATTCGAAGGTTTGCAGATGTTTGTGTGATCTACCAAAAAGTTAGCAACACATTTGACCTCACATTCATCCAGAACGATCTCAATAATGTACAAGAATGGTGTAATCGCTGGCTAATGAACCTAAATCCTAACAAATGTAAACTCCTTTCTTTCACTCACTGCCGTGATGCCGTCACATTTACTTATTCCATTGCTAATGTTCCAATAGAATCAGTCCAATAATTCAAATAGCTTGGTGTGACTCTATCTTGTGACCTGTCCTGGCGCTTGCACACTACTAACATCATCTCAGCTGTTAATAGATCACTGGGATTTCGTAGGTGATATCTACGTCATACAACTCAACAAGTAAAAGCGTTGGCCTATAAATCGTTTGTAAGATCGAAACTTGAGTATTCATCTCCCATGTGGAACCCGAATCAGATTTGTATCATCAATGCACCTGAGGCTGTGCAAAATCGTGCTACTAGGTTTATTCATTCTTTATATTCATACGATATCAGCAATTCATCGATGAAAGCGGAATCTGGCTTGAAACGCTTTCTTTCCGTCCACAGGTTGCCACCCTCTCTCTCTTCCGTTCATTTTTTTTACAGCTCCCTAAATCACCAACCGTACATCACGCCCCCTTCATACATATCTCATCGCATCGGTCATCCGCTTCAAGTTGCACGCGCGCGTGCCCGGACCGCCACTTTTTAGGCATGACTTTTGATTCCAGCATCAAGGGACTGGAACGGCCTTCCACGCGCCATCGCAGCCATCACAAGCCCATCTGCCTTTACCGAAGTTGTTGTCAGCCATATCTCAAAATAAATCCCTGTTTCTAATGTTTATTTTATTAACCCCCGCTTATGTAATACCGCTGCAATGTGGTATTTAAGGTAATAAACTGAAGTGAACTGAAGTGAAGGGTGGAAGGAACTTGCCATAAGTGAAAGGTGTGCTTTTCGGCAGTAACGCGAGCCACCCGCCGTGGAGGACGCAGTAAAACCTTTAAAATCAGGTCTTACAAACGCCAGCTGAACGCTACAACTATAACCAAATATGATATAACCTAGGCTGGCTGCTCCCATAGGGTTAACCCTAGCTGCCTAGAAGATCGGAAGTAATGCAGAAGACAGTAGTACATTAGCAAAGATTGAAAGCCGGACAGCAAGACGAAGAATAGACAGGAGGATAGGGAAAGGCAACTACGAATGTCTTTCAGGGCAATGCGAGGTGACTTTATCATTATCGTCATGTCGTCATCGTCGTACCACCTTCAACAATCCATTGATGTCATTGTGTGTCCGTAATACTTTCGTAATCTTGCGAATGTCATTCAATCGTGCTTATGCCACGCTTTACTTTCATCGTCGTAAGTGCCTCGTCGTCACACAGAAGCTATCGTGCATCTGTAATGATACCATCATCTTCATGCCGTCTTATTCGTACCATTGTCATCTTACTCGCTTCTTCATTCGGTTGTAGTCATACGTCGCAGTTATCTCATTTTCCTTATGTCGCCGTCGTCACGTTGTCGTCAGTATACCATCGTCATAATATAGGAATCGATCTATCATTGCCATCAAGCTGTCTTCGTTGGTCGCCTCCGTCGTTCGATCGATATCATTCCTTTTCGTCATTATACCGTCAATACGTTGGGGTCACACAGTAGTCCTCATGCCTCCAGGCTCATGTGCGACCTTGGCAAGCGAGTACCATAGTAAAATGGGACGATATCGGAGTATGTGGCATATAGCCGAACCAACAAATTCTCAAAATTATCACTACGCGTGCTAAAGAGACTTTGAAACGATTTCGATTATTTCGTACAAACGTACTGAGTCGTTAGGGTAGGCTTTTCTGATCATTAAGTGCCACATTTAAGCTCTCCGCGTAAGGCGTGTAATTTATCGCACGTTTTTACCGAGCGCGGCGGCGCACTCCCGTGAGTTTTCAGCCGCGCCCCACTCCAATTGATGCGTGTCAGGCCATCTGATGTCAATGGGGCTAGCTATCCGATTGGCTACCCAGGTAGCCTCATCGATAATGCTTCCAAATTGATGGTGAACAAATGATGGTCGTAATAGTTGGAATGTGAGTAATTCGTTTCTATAAAATAACGTAACAGAAACAGGAAACACAATTACAATTTATCACTACACTCAAGCACTTCCGGCACACAGCAAATGTTGTTTGCTTAAATTACAAAGTGCTCCGTGTTGACGTGAGCTGCGCCTTCAGTGTTGGCCTCGAGCTTTCTGTTCATGAGCACCATGGTTCGCCCTTGTTTCGTCGTGGGCTGAAAACTTAGCGATCGGGGATATGTCGAGCTCGATCGGGCTCTTGTGCAAGGCAGCATATGAGCGCAGTGGCTGCAGCGCATCGAACTCTCGGCATCCGATTGGCACGACGAACTACGCGTTTGCGGCCGTCACTTGCCGCCGGATAGTTGCTACCTTAATACGAGAGTTTTAGCGTGTCCAGTTTTCGAGTGAATGCAAGCGCAAGCAGATGGGGCGTTTTGCCGGATGAGCGGAAGCGCAAACCTGAACGGCCTGCATTTAGCCCAGGCAACTGGTGATTCAGAGCTCAACCACGCAAACACATTGCTAATATAGCAGTGACCAAGTGTATCCTACTTTGCTGCTGGTGTAAATTTTCGGAAATAGCGCAATCATGAACACGTTGTAATTTAAATGTTTCAAATGTTTTACACTTGGTTACAGCAATAATAGCTCTGTGTTTGGCTGGTTTAGCTCTGCGCCACCAGGTGACTGCACCGTGCAGGCAACTCAGGCAGCACACGTTTACGCTAAAGCCCCTACATCACAGCGGTAATAGTACGGAGGGGCTTTAGTTTACGCCTACGCCCATCGGCCAAAACGCCCAGCTTGCCTGCGGTTACCGGGATACCAGACACGCTCAGCGCTGCGGTAGAACGCTCGCAAGTGCACATTGCTCCGATAGCCTTCGCGGGGGATCAACGGTCAGGCTATAGCCAGGTGGCTATCCAAGAGGTTGTAGAGGTTCGAGCGCTAGCTCCAAGACAACCGTAAGTAGCCGACACAATACATCATGACGCAGAGCCAGTGAATGAGGTACCCAAGTGCCGCAGTTCATATGGAACATTCTCCGCGGTAGCCTATACACAGCGTATTTCTCTTGTTCAACGGGAGAACGCATTATGGCAGCCCATAAGGCTGCTCACATAAGCAATGAACAATATTCATATGCTAAGCCGAAAATATGATAGCGTAACGTATGATATGCAGGCTAAAATTTCATATTTTTCCATTGTAGCAAATCAATGTTCATGCCACATGGCTTTAGTTTTTTGGAAAGCTAAAGGTGTCGGAGCAATAAATGCACATAGATCCTCAAGCAGTTACACGTTTATATTCACGTACTGTGGTGGCGGCCTCTTTATTTGTAGAGCATACCATCAAATGCCTCCCACGTTAACTTAGAATAAAAGTGGAACGTCTGTGAACAACAGAAGAGGCGAAGATAGCGCCCAGTGGGCTTCGTACAGCCCATCAATGATTTTATTGCCGCGCACGAAGGACCTCGCCAGATGCTTCTCTTGGCCGCCTAAAAGTCCGTAATAGTTATTACGGGTGTGCTACAACCCGAAAGCAAGTAGGTTGTACAACATACGCTTGTCTTACAAGCACAAGTATACACCGACATCAAGCAGTCCACACGGGCAGCAATGCATGCTCAGCTTATAGTTCCAGTAGGGTGAAAATGTAAAATCGTATTCAAGGGTTTTATATCTAAAAATTATGATCTGCTTATGAGCCATGCCGTAGGGCGGGGGGGGGGGGGGGCGTGCTCCGGAATATTTACTTTTATAGTGGGGTTTTACGCGCTAACACCACCATCTGATTGAGACGCACGCCGTAGTGGGGGACTCCTGATGAATTTTGACCACATGGCGTCCTTTTCCGTGCACCTAAATTTAAGTAAACGGGTGTCTTCTGGATTTTGCGCCACCAAAATGGGGCCGCCGTGGCCGGGATCGAACCTCCGATCTGAAGTTAAGCTGCGCAACCACATAGCCACTAAGCAACCGTGGCCGGTTCACAAGTGTCGTTCTCGCTGCCACACAATTTCGTCTGCATAGACTACACTGTGTGGAGATAATGTGAAACAGACCAGGCCTCTGTAGAATAGTTCAAAGGTGAAATACCACAACTAAGCTTGGTTAGGGAAACTTCAGGAATTCGCTTACGACAAAATGCACAGCACCGGGAGGTTAGAGAACGTTGGTAATCTAGAAGATTAGTCGCAATCAAGTGCGGTAATGCTTGCTTGATTGCATAGATACAGATCTGTACCCAAGAGATGTACGGCGATAAAGGGAAACCTAGAAACAATCAGAGCGCATATATGGATGCCTTAGAAAAAGAGTCCTCCATTTCAAAAATAATATGATTTATAAGCCCAAGTACCCGAGGCTACGCAGCAACTGATGAAGGGTTAACGAACAAAACATCCGCAAGGTTACGTATGCACTTAACCGAGTGAGGGATTACCAGAAATAACCTGTGACAAGGACAGACAAGACAGAGCAATATATTTTTATATTGTCGTAGCGCTCTGTCCACTATACACCTTCTTCTCGTTTTGTCTTTTTTCTCACTCAATTGACGATATGCAAAACTGCTTGGTCATCTGCCAACACTGGGCACCGGAAGTCCGGTCGCCATCTTGGTTGCGGCGAGTGTTCAGCTGCCAGCGTGTGTTTCTATGTGTGCGCCGCATTGAGATCTGTTTGTATGTGAGCGAAAATTTTATATGATGGCAAGTCCTCTCGGTACGTACCAGCCGCGATGCATTCCGAGTCTGAGCAGCCCAGGTTGGACGACGAATTTGACGGTCGTTCCGCATATATCGGAGCGCACATTGGAATGGTTGTGCGACCAAAAATGCCCCTCTGCCCGTCAGCGCAAGAAGGCGTACAGCTTTGCCATAGAGGCCTACTGTTCGCCGTCATCGCTTCGTACGTACACGTGTGACTCAGGGTAAGCAAACTTTTTACTGTAGTACTACAACTGGCATACTTTGCGAACGGCGTCTGACGCCATCCTTGCACTGGCGCTCTCGCGCACACCCGGAACCGTATCGCTCATTTTGATATGGAAGTTTCGTCACAACCGAATACAGTGGGAGCTTCTCTTTCTTCGTTTCCGGGAGTGTTTGTGGACGGAAGCAACCTGCGCACTAGTAACGTTGTGTTAAGATGCGACCGGTTTCTACATGTTGAAGGGGCGGACGCCGAGTCACCCAAGAAACAACTTGCAAAACAAACGCACCGATACTGTCGAACGACCACGTGCCCAGAGCGCTGCATATTGCTTTGCAGATCAGTTCTTGAAGTTTTATCTCACCCGTCGTGGTGGCTCAGTCGCCTAAGGCGCTCTGTTGCTGAGTGCGATATCGCGGGATCGAGTCCCTGCCGCGGCCGCCGCATTTTAATGGAGGTTATATGCAAAAACGCTTATGTACTTGCGTTGTAGGGCACGTTAAAGAACCCCAGGTGGTCTAAATTAATCCGGAGCACTCCACTTGGGCGTGCCTCATAATTTTTAGTTTTATCATGTGGTTTTTCGAGTGATAACATTACTGATATAGAAACAATTATTTGTTACCAGCACTACGTTATTTGATTGCCAGAGTCAATGTTTAATTGCAGCTTTCATCATGAAACAAACACTCGTCGTAAGGTCTCTATGGAAGAGTTTTATCTTATATACATTGAGATGTCTCGGTTCTTGGGCACTCTCCCATTAAAGCACATGCCACTGTTATGAGTACCACAGCACTGTTTTGGCTTTTCTTTTCAGACTTGGTATCGTCCATGTGCATTGCACGTGTTTCCGAAGTCAAAAGAAAAGTGGCCGCCCCTACAACGTGCAGCTGTCAGTTCAGAGTGCCACCGGTGTGCCTCGTACCACTACCTGTGAATGCCCCGCAGGAAAGAGTGGAGCCTGCAGCCACATCCTTGCAGCAGTACGCCTGCTAGCCCTGCTGAAGCAGCAAGGATTTGCGGAGCCGCCACCAGAACTTTCCTGCACAGAGCTGCCTCAGCAGTGGAGACGCCCGAGACAGAAAGGCATAAAGCCTGCAAGTGTTCTAGACGTAGACTGGCGAGCCCCACGAGAAGGTGGTGTGCAGTTGCCAGTGACTGCTCGCCTTTCAGATGCAAGCTTGGACTACCAAGATGAAGCTAGCCAAGTAGCCGCAATCCAGTCACTTGGTGCGGAGCTAGAGTCACTGGGTGACTTTCCTTTTGCCGCTGTCTTACTGGACGTGCAGGCTCCTCTGGTGAAGACAAAGGCAGGTCTTGCTCCAGCAGACTCTCCACTGACATACCAGCAGTCGGACAGGCCGCATGATTTTAAGACGTGGATGTCGTCAACCATAGCCCCTGGTGCAGGCACTAGTTGTGCTGTCCCACGACTGGCGCTTTTCACTGGTGCAGTGCAGCACACATTTCCTGATGTCCTCACAGTTGACGAACAACAAATTCTGATGGTTAGCACATTAGTTGTTGCTTTCGTTCATTGCATTTATCAGGTGCTTTTGCAGGTTTGCCATGTGCTTATGGTAGCAAAAGTGTTATTTTCTTTCAGCATATAGCGAGTGCTTTTTACATATGGCAGTAAGCATGCTTGTTGCAATGCGTCGGCAGTCCTGAATGCGCATTCGTGCATACTGCCTATTTACATTCAGGTCGGATTAAATAAGAGCATGCATTGAGCATCATGCTTGATAAGTATTTAACATTCATTGAGAAGGCCTTGCTGGCCCTGATCACACCACCTACATGCCAGGTCATGGGAACTGTTACTGATGATCTTACTAAAAGGATATAATGTAACCGCCAAAAGTTCATTGGCTCAGTGAGCACCATCCAAGCTGCATGGCCGCTTTGTCTGGCGATGGACGTCTGCTGTGATAGTAGAGTTCAAAGCATGCATGTCTGACGATACTATACTTTTAGACCTGCTGCTCTTAATTGGTGTGCATAGCGTGCTCTTTATCTCATGAACACGCGTACAAGAACGATTACTGCTTTAACGTGAGGCTTATAGTGCGTGAAAAGACAAGGACAGACATGACACACACACAGGCGCTAGCGTCTGAGTGTGTCACGTCTTCCTTCGTCCTTGTCTTTTCATCTGCTATAAGCCTCACGATGCCATACCAAGAAACCCAAATCACTGCATTACAATACTGTTTTAAAATGTTCACGCTTCCTATGTGCGCAGCTAAAGATGCTCACTTTGACTGCTTCACAGCCAGCTGCATGTTCTTACTCTTTTTTTCTGTTGTGGTATCCGGTTTTTTATTGCTGCAATTTGTCATTCGCATAATGTGCGTCCAAAGTAATGTGAGCATTGGTCAGAGCTGACCTAGCCGCCATATTACTTTTGACCAGTGCCAGTGGCACATTACAGTCGTACAGGGTGGGGACTGGAATTTAGTGTGTTTATTTGTCAACCATAGTAATAGCCATATTAAGCCATGTAATTGGCCCTGTGCTGAAGGCACTGTAGCTTCATAATTCACAAAAGATACCGGTTGGTGGTGAAAGTGGTTGGTGGTGAAAGTTTGCACTGCCAACAGTTCGAGCTTTCTGTTGTCAGTCATTGCCGCAGTCAAATGCTGTACAATTACAACTGCGATGCCTGCGACAGAGGATGCCTTATTTCTCCTTCCCCACCCCTTGTAGATGGCCTTGTGTAAGATGATGTCTTGTTAACACTTATAGAATGGCCCAGTAACCTTCAAAATAGCTCTGCAGCATATAACAAAAACAGCTGTGTGGCGGCTCACACAAGGCACGAAAGATGATTGGCTTGCAGCTAATTGTGAAATTTTCGCTGTTTGGCCATTTAATCGATCAGCATTTTGCATGCTCAGATTAGCGTCATCTGATGCACCGTTACTAGCAAAAGTCGACAGACTGGATGTGCGCCAAGCATGATTATTGAGAACTGCTGAAATGCATTAAAGTACAGACTTGCGGCAAATATATATTATTGTATTTCTTTCCTAGCACCTTAAACTTGCTCCTGAGGAAGCCCAGGACCTAGAAGTGAATACCAGGCAGCAGGCCCTGAGCGACAGATGGCACTCTGCACGACATCACCGCCTCACAGCGTCCACCTTTGGCAGGGTGATAAAGCGGAAAGAATGGACCGAGAAAGGACTAAGAAACCTCTTAGACCCAAAGGATCTGTCCCGTGTACGAGCTATACAATATGGAAAGAAAAATGAGTCTGTTGCTGCAGAGCGGTATGCCACTACAATGAGAGCTGCAGGACACAACGTGACCCTGCAACATTGTGGCCTTGCTGTGCACCCTAGCTGTCCATGGCTGGGTGCAAGCCCGGATAGGTTGGCCTTTGACCCCGAAGAAGGCACCTATGGTGTGGTAGAGATAAAGTGCCCCTACTCTTTAAAAGACAGTGAAGCCAATACTGTAACCACCAAAAACTTTTGTCTTACATTTGTTGATGATACACCGCAGCTCAAGAGAGATGACGAATATTTTTATCAAGTTTTAGGACAGATGGCTGTCACAGAATGCCAGTGGGCGGACTTCGTAGTTTTTTCGGAAAAGTGGATAGCTGTGGAGCGCATTTATTTTGATCAACAGAAGTGGGACAATGTTAAGGCACAGTTAGATGATTTCTTTTTTACTACAGCTCTGCCTTACTTTGCTGCTCGCAACACTGCTGCGTTGTTATAATTCTGGCAATATATGTTTTGTAATGAGGTTGCATTGATATGTGGATTGAACATTTTTCTTCATTGTAGTGATCTACTTTGCAGCTTGTGAGCGATCACAACGTTGTTCTAGCAGATTTATCAGTTCTGTATGTGAAGGTTGCGAAAACACCTAGTCGAAAGATTTATGCCTACAGCGGGGCCAACTACGAGGCGATTAGCGCTGCTTTCGAGTCGTTCTTTCCAACTTTTGATGCACTCGCAGATGATCTAGATATCGAACAACTGTGGAATACTTTCAAACTGAAAATGTTTGAACTACGTGAAGGTTTTGTCCCATCACGAGTTATATCAAGTAGGCGAGCTCAAGACAAACCCTGGTTTAATGCAGAGTTACGTGCCCTTGTTCGATGACAGCGACGAACTTATCAGATACAAGGCGTCTAATTCGCCAGAGCATTTGGCCTTGCTGAAAGCAATAGAAATTGAATTTAGACAAAAGTCTGACATCGCTAAGGACTTGTATTTTTTTAATCTAGATGAAAGACTTTTCAGGGATACCAAAGAATTTTGGAGGTATGTGAAGCGTAATGGCAAGGACAACAGATTGATACTTGCTTTAAAAAATGATGAAACACTTATTCATGATAATGAGTCTAAAGTTGAAATTTTTAGCCGTTATTTTTTATCTGTGTTTTTGCCGTCTAGCTCATGTACTATTTGTTTTGAATTACCTATTGAAATAGACCGCATGCCGGAAGTCACCTTTTGTGTCGATGGTATCCGTATGTGAACCAGACTAAGGCATGCGGCCCTGATGACATTCCTGCCGCTATCATAAGAAATTGTGCGGACGCATTATATTTTTATTTCACCCGATTGTTCGAGAAGTCCCTCAGTGAAATAGACATGCCTGATGATTGGAAATTAGCGCGAGTCGTGCCCCTACATAAGAGTGGTGTGCGAAACTCCGTTCAGAACTACAGGCCCGTTTCCTTAACTAGTATAACCTGCAAAATTATGGAGCACGTAATATACAGTTGCGTTATGGCCCATTTAACTAAACATAATCTCCTAAGCCCCAGCCAACATGGTTTCAGGCGTGGTTTATCTTGCAATACACAGTTGGTAGAATTTATACACTATTTAGCCTCGGCTCAATAAGCAACAAGTTGTGGACTGCATTTTCTTAGATTTCCGTAAAGCATTTGATGTAGTCGCACACAGTCTCCTAATCTCTAAATTAAAAGCTTTAACTTGGATGGTCAAATAATAGCGTGGATTGCTGAATATTTGTCATTGCGGAAACAGGCTGTTGTTCTGAACGGTATATCTTCACAATATGCATCAGTTACGTCGGGAGTTCCCCAAGGCTCAGTGTTGGGGCCACTATTGTTTTTGTTGTACATTAATGATATTTCAATTGGTATACAGTCTTCATTCAGGATGTTTGCCGATGATTATGTTCTTTATAGAGTCGTAGATTCCATTTCCGATTCACAAATCCTGCAAGTTGACTTTACTATAGCAGACTGGTGTGTGCGTTGGGATATGTCATTAAATATAAATAAGACTGTTCACGTCACCTTCACAAGAAAACGAGCTAATCATCCATATAGGTATAGAATTCATGATTTTACTCTAAGCATAAGCAAGGAATTTAAATACCTAGGCGTCTTTTTACTTCTGATTTACGATGGAACAAGCATGTTAACTATATTGTAAATAAGGCAGCATCAGTTTTGGGATTCTTGCGGCGCAATTTTAGTCATTTACCGAGTAACTTAAAAACGCAGCTGTATTTCAGTCATGTACGTTCAATACTTGAATATGGATATGTTTGTTGGGACCCACACACATCTGAGCTTATAAATAAATTAGAAAAAATTCAGAATAGGGCAGTTAGATTTGTTCTTGGTAACTATAGTCGGCAGCTTAGCATGACAGCCCAGCTAGCACAAAAGCGATAGAAAACTGCTTCCATACCGATTCGCCAAGACTAAATGAACGTCTGAAAGACGCACTAAAAAATCCGTGCAGTCCGTTTAGAAGGTGATAAACGGTCGTATATCGTTGCTAATGTCCGGCGGATATGACTATTGCAAGAAGTTCTAGAATCCTGCTTAAAGTAGTTTCGAAAAATCCTGTCTTGAAATGGGATTTTGTAAGACCATTAGAAGCATTTAAAAAATACAGATTGAATCCTGCTACAATCAGGATTTTGACATCCGTTTTTTTTCACCCTCCCCTCTAGCGCCCCCCTCGTCTCCCTTTCCTTCCCTCTCCCCATGCCCCTGCGGCGTTTCGCCGGCCGGCGGCATGCAGGTTTGCGCTTGTGCAATACACGAAACACATACAGCAATAACATGTTTTATTGCAAAAAGTAAACACGACTAGACAAGCTAGCAATCAACATTAAATATGAGTGCCTCCGGGTAACGTCCATTACAGGTATCGACCTTGATAAACCTGGTTTCGAACAGGCTGCTGGGCTGTAGCTCCTTAATTCAGCAGGTCTTCTTACTGCAAAAACATTAGGCATGTGTAAAACGTATATTAATTGAAGCACACTTTTCTTAGTGAACGTATAGTTTTTCAATGCATCGGCAATAAGCACTGCAATATATCTTGGCAATGGGCAGCACTACAATATATTGGTCCAAGCACACAGTTTTCGAGCATTCCACCTTTATTAACATGGTTCTAACATTAACCGATCACAAATGAAATTCCCTTCTGTTGCCTTGAAGACATACTTTACATCTAACTGAAGGTGTTGCATGTACAATCGCCAACCAGTGTAAGTGTCGGCTATTTTGCTAGCTTTCAGGAACCTGTTGTCTTGACTAGTTGGCGACTGGTAGATGACAGCAGCCTCCTAAACACGTGCGAAGTAGGTGCCAATTAGCATTCAAAGAAAGGAATAGATAATGCATTTCTGATAATGTTGTACGAGAAAAGAGGTAAGTGTGGCTCTGCAAAGGCACAGCTTCAGCGTGACAGCATTGTTACACCACCGCAATTTTATTTGCCACAGATGACATAGCCAACTCAGAAATGGCGCAGGCTTGAGCATATACCTAAACACCAGTCTATCAAACACATCGCATACTTCAAATTGAGCAAATATATTGCGATTCCTTAAAAAATAAAAGACAGCAGACGAGTGCAACCTTAAGTAACAGCGACTATTTGCAGAACGGCTGCTTCAAGCATATACAGTAAGAACTTCAGTTGCTGTAATTAAACCATTAAAATGTTGCACGCCTATGACTTGCCTGTTTGAAAACCTCCACACAATAACATTGCCAAGCACTTGTAAAGAATTTTTTTTACAAAAACAGTGAGTCATCCACACACAAGGTGGGAACATAAGCCGTAATTTTCCACCCAGTTTCACTAACTTTGACCTTGGTGACATAATTATAGTTACGCAATGGGTTAAAGGTTAAGCTCGTGCAGTTTATATATCAATTATGATCTAGAGTGCTTGCATATGCAATTTATTGCTTACACCGAAATGAGCCCACACACTAAAACCCACACATGGCGCGCGGCGACGATTTCATCGCCGTTGCACTTTATACGGATTATCACGGCGACGACGACGGCGGCAAAAATGCGCTTGGAGTGCCCATATAATTTCTATCGCAATAAAAGAAAAAGAACCGCGGCGTAAATTTCTCTCTCTTAAATGGCATGGTCGCCGTTACGTCGTCGCGCCGTAACACGCGTGTTCGAGTCGATGTCTCAACGCTGCGGTTGCGACGCACAGGAGCTACGACGGAGGCCCAGTCCCGCCAACGAAACTGCTCACAACCGGCCAACGCTCGCTTCAACGGCAGGAAAAGAAAGGGAGAGGGTTAAGCTGGCGCCGGGCCGGCGGCGGGCGCGCACGGAGACAGTCGAAGGTGGGGGAGCTACGAGGGAGTTGAGAGGGAGAGTGGGGGGAGCCACCGAAGCGACGGGGTCACCTCTGCTCAGCCAAATCCGCTTCCCTGACGCCCTCCTCCCTCACCTTTGACGTGTCCGCGCGCGCCCGGCGCCGCCGTGCTGGCGCCGCCCGCTCCCTACAGCATCGTTTTCTGCGAGCGCGTTGCTCGACGTGGGCAGTCTCGTGGCCCCTACTCGTAATCTGCTTGCGCGCCGTGATATCTAACGACTCCATTCGTACGTCGTGCTGTGGTGCACGAATACTTCAGAAATAAGTCTTTCCTTTAATTAGAACAAACTTTCGGGCTCCTTCGAGTTCGAATTATCGAGATACGACTGTATATGTATCACGCTGAAAATTTAATTCGTACGACTTTAATATGAAATAACAGTTACCTGGGTTCTTGGAGTTCAGGAGTTTCGTGGTGGCCCTTTGGGCGGCGGCGTTTTCGTCTGCCCATTTGGCACCTGTAGAGGGTACATGATCGGTGTCTTCACCCTCACGCGCCTTCTCTCTTGCACGTAGGTATGTGCCTGTATAGTAAGTTACAAAAAAACTCTTTATTGTTATGCTGATAAACTCGGAGTATCTATGTTTATAATGTAACAGCAGTGCCTATTACAACTGTATATTGGAATTTTTCTTTTTTAACAGAATTTTGTTACTGCACAGACTTGCAAAAAGAAAACGCCAGTGCGACCTCAAAATTTATTTGTTGCATGACTGAAGCCAAAAAATGTTAGGTATCCTAAAAAAAGATGCTGTAAATAGCTACACTGTCAGGATTATGTTATAAAAAAAAAGGCAACAGTGCACGACATGCAGGGTGTTTCATTTAACTTTAGCCAAACTTTAAAAATATGCAAGTGCCACGTACCAGGACAGAACCAAGGTAATGTTGGAGATACTCAGATTATTTTTTGCATTCCGCCTAGTTAGATAATTAGTTCTAATTAATTAATTAACTTCTCAATTACTATAGTTAGATCAAAAGTGTCAATGAGAAGATTGTAAAGCAACATGAGAAACCCCTGATACCGCTTTCTGTTTCTCAATATGAGCTACATAAAGTGTTTTTACAAGTGTGAAAGGTGCCTGCCAATACACGCAAACTGCCTCGAGCGGCCAGTCGTTCGGCAGTTTTGCGTGTATTCGCGGGCACCTTTCACGCTCGGAAAAACACACGAGTGATCTCGCACAAGAGCGTTGACGGAAGAACGCTGTGGCTACGCGAAGATCGTAGCACGTCTAATCATTCTGCGCCAAACGGGAATGTCATCGTCTTCCTAACGATCAATGGTCAACGAAACGTCGCAGAGGTAATTTTAGACAGCTTTGGCAAACCTGAATACGCATACAATAAAAGAAACGTACGCAGACGTAAACATGCCTCTTAAACAATATTAGAGATTGCAGTTAAAATCAAGGCGCTTTCATTGACAAACTTCATTACCGCCTAAAACTTCCACCTAAAACTCCCGCCTGAAAACCGTAAATAATTAAACACGACAGGTGTCAAAGTGGCCGTGACTACTTACGTGAGCAAAGAAGATGTGGAAGGCAGTCTGGCGCTCCGCAGTTCATGAACGAATACGCGTCAGGAACTTAACGGCTGGTCCTGACAAAAATAACGGTCAATGTAACGGCGGGTTCAAAAGTTACGCAATCTGGAGGGAAGCTGCGCGGAGAGCGCAGTCCGCTTGGCTGCTCAGACTGCGTCGGCGCAAGCGATGACGCCGATGAGCTGTCGCGCCACTCCTCGCTTTGTCAGGTAGCCGCTATGACACGTCACGGCGCTGCATCCTCTTGCGACACACGCTGCTGCAATGCAGAAAAATACTCAGTGTGGCTTCGTACTCGGTACCTGAAGCACAGAAATGCTAGCTAATTTAACTAAGAAAATACAAAATGCGGCTGCTACCATAATACTAGCGCCACCTTACAAAGATAATTTGAAATAACAAAAGTCGAACTTTTTAATGCCTCATTCTTGGCACTTTGCGGTAGGTAGGTAGGTTCCTAACTCGCTTTATAATACAAACAAGTGATGTGCAACCTATAATGGAATCGAACTTCTGCCGTGGGTCACAGCAGCCGGTTCTCTAGCAACTAGACTACGGTGTCTTTTTCTTCCTTTCGGTCAAAGTAAAACAGATTAACCAAACAGACAAAACGAAAACTGCGACAAACAATATCAAAACATTTTACAGTTTGAACCGTCAGTCCAACTTGGCTGACATTGTCATTTAACATTCTCTGAGCGTTGTCAAGGGATCTACCCTCGACAGCCACTCAGGAACACAGCAATCATGCGTTCTAAATTTTCCTTCACAGAAAAATGGCAATATTCGCCAGGAGGGACAGATCGCGTTGAAGTGTATCGAGGACTGTTCAACAATGTCCTCGCGTCGATGACAAATCAACGTCGAAAGTGGTGCTTAGTTTCCGGAGAAGTTCAGAAACTGGGACAAGCGGAATTCGGTGACTTGTAACCCATCATAGCCATCCTTGAAATTCCACACATTTACGTGGACAAAGACTTGCCTGATTTTCTGCAGATGATGATGCATAGTCCGAAGAACCTCCATTTTCGATGCCCGCGCTCATAGGAGGGTCGTTTTGTGGAACAAAATATTATCTAGAAATGTCTTGCGTGTGTGCTTCTGCATTTTCTCCTTTCAAGGCAAGGTCACTTTCGTGAAAACTGTCCTCGGATTGAGCATCCTCATGTGGCGAGGATACTTCACTAGAAGCATGGTTACTACTTTCATTAACCTACCATGACACTTATTGGACGGTACTCGTGGCAACACGACTGGCAGATATCGGTTCGTCATTAACTCTACGCCTCTTCTGACGGTCTGAAAGGTCAGCGTAACTTTTCTTCTTTATTGTGGACTTCATTATGAGCATAAAGAGCAAGCAGCTGCCCCTTCAGTGCTCACTCACCACAATGCAAACACCCGCGCCAGGGTTGATTGCACTCTCTTCTAACAGGGCGAAGCAAAAACAAAAACCAATGTCCGTTTTTCCCGCCAAAAAGCGGAAGAAAACAACAACAAAAAAATCAATAATTGTAGGCCGCTAGAACAAGCGATTTTAAACGTCTTCTAAAATCCGCCTTATAGAAAGATTTTTCCATCCCAATTGAATCCTTCTCGATGTTGACTTCTTCAATCTGGATTTTTGACGGTCAAGGCGAAATATCCATGAATAAGAATGATTATATCTCTTTTGTGCTAGCTGGGAGAAAGCAAACAAACTTAAATGGCAAGAGCTGAAGGATCGTAGAAGGCATATCAGATTAAAATTTTTCCACAATATTTATTATTCTAAAACGGGCACAAACCGCGTAGTATATATCCAGGCACCACACTACATATCTAAGCGACTGGACCACTGTTTGAAGGTCAGGGAATTTTCTTGTAGGGGTGACGTTTTCCGTTATTCTTTTTTTTGTTAGAACTGTTCTAGATTGGAACTGTTTGCCATCGCGCATTGTTACATCACAGAAAATGATGCTTTCTTCCACACATTGTAATTATTTGTTCATGTATTTAGTTAAGTTTGTAACCTCCCTGCTGTAATGCCCTACGGGGGATGCAGGTAACTAATAAATAAATGGTGATATTTTGTATTTATGGCTTTTTTTGTGCTAGACATTGCCTTTCTTTGTATTATTGTCCATTCCTTATTGTTTGTATAATCATCATTGCATATTTTATTTTAAATCGTTTATTCCAGCCGAGCTCGAGCTACGATGAAGAACAAGCTGTACGGCTGATGATAAATACAAATGAGGAATTTGTAGTGTCGCTCTCTCGTGTCTCTGTTTTTTTTTCCAATGAATCACCAACATGCCCAAGCTTCCACGCTATGAGGAATTTGTACAAGTGATGTGTACAAATGAAGAAGAGTCAGTCATGGGTCGCGTTCACACATTGTATATTTTATTTATTTTTTATCGTGACTTCATCTGGTTGTAGGAATGAGGGAAGTTCCTTCTTCTGTGTCATCTCGCTCCGTGGTTTGAGCCTATGAATAGAGGTCATCCTCCAAGTTATTCATCCATTAGCTCTGTTGGAGGTGCCAGCTGTCGCCTGCTTGGTGGTGAAGGTTTGCTCAGAGGGCTTTGAAAGTTTGTGAGAATAGCAGCCACAGTCCAGATCTGATTGATTATGGGAGCCAGAGTGAGTGGGATCGGACGATCAAATATATGGAATGATTTGATTCTCCTTATTCTCCTTTCTACATGGATCCTCAATGAAGCAATCTCCTTAGTTTCCCTTACTTGTTGTTCAGAGAGGGCATTCCTGTGCAGAAATGGTGGAATGTTTAGCTTGACATTTTTTCTTGCCAAAAGGTCCTCAATCAAGAACCCCTTGTCTGCCATGACGGAATCATTTCCATCAAACTTGAGGTCGAGAAATCCACTTTTCAGTACGGCCTCCCTGTCCGAGATAGAACCTGTGTAGAGCTCTGACACAAAGGTAACTAAGCCATTTGGTGAAACACCAATGAGGCCTTTAAAGGTATTTGAAGACTTATAAGCAGAGTAGGAGCTCGATTGGAGAGACAGTGAGGAGGGCACCTCACACTTTATCTCAGTTGCATCCAAAATAACCCTTGTTGTTGAATACGCACTGAATGCTGCAGGCAATGTTGCGTCTATTACAGCTCTTGATGCCCAGAGTGGTAATTTGCAGAGTCTTATGTACATGAAGTTAATCCATGACACACATATGCGTGACACTGTTGATTGAGTGATGCCAAATCTGTGTGCCAGGTCATGCTCGAAGAGGCCAAGACGAAGCCTCACAAGTACGAGGAACAGCTCATTCTCCACTGTCAGCTTCCGCCGTCGGCCCCCGCTAGCTTTGATGCCAGCATTCCTCAAAACGTTACTCCCATTCTTTCCAGGATTGATGTAAGCCATCAATGCCAGGAAGTGCCGGTATGTTGGCATTCCTGTGTAGGCAAGCAAGTCCTCATTTGAGTGTTTAAAATGCTCAACGCAAAAGCTTGTTAAACTTTCTGTCTCTTCAAGACGTGTAGTGAGGCGGTGATTTTCTTGGAGAGAGAGGTGCATCTCTGTCTTCGTTTGGAGCAGCTGCTCCTGGAGGACTTCACATTCATATTTAAGTCTGTCTATTTCATTGCCCTGTGTGGCAACCACACCCTCAAGACGTTCCACTTCACTGACAGGCTCGCCACCACCTAATGAAGGGACTGTACCAGCAGCAGGTGAACAACTGGTGGTGTCTCCCTCTGTTTCAGGTGTGTCGGACCCTACAGCTGCTGCAGACGATCGATCAGTAGACTGGTCATCAAAAAATCTTGCTTCACTGTCTTCTACAGTCGATGCTTGAGCAGTAGCTTGATCTGGAATCTGATGTGCTGATCTGGAATCTGATGTTCGCTTCTTCGGTGGCTTGCGAAGCTGCTGCATTTTGCCAAAGCTGAACACACTGGGGCAGGCTGTTTGTCGCAGCAAGTTGTTGCCACAGGATACACTGGGAATAAAGTCTGATGGTAGGAAATGCCTTGAACACACTTTTGTGCATTTTGTCACGTTGAAGAATTTCCCTTCATCGCGCTTGATGGCGATGATCCACTTTTTGTATAATGTGGCATCTCTTGGGAAGCGATGATACGAAACCTGCAAGTTTCAAGAGATAAACATGAAGTTAAAACCTGCATCAACAAAACATTAATAACCCGTATGTGCAATACATGAATGTTGTGACCTGCGGGTGATATTTAAAAATACTTCGCTTGATAATAAATCTACCACAACCGTGCAAGCGTTTGTTACCGGGCTGTTGTGGTCGATATGCATATCTGTCATGCGGACCCTTTCGATCGCGATTCTTCTCGATACAGATTAAACAAATTGCGATCGGCCGCGATCGTGTGGTGCGCTAGAACTCGGCAAACTCGATGCAGTTAGTTGTACCATATAAGAGTGATCATTGATCACGATCGTAAATGCCCGCGTGACACCCGCGCGAGAACGTGCGTCCGTCGCTTTATCCGCACTATCCGGCATCTCTATCGCGGCGCGAGGGTTGGTCTGTACCCGAGAAAATCTCGACGTTAATGGCCTTGAGCCCAAGGGCTTACAAGAGCGAGCGCCAGGTACCCTAATATTTACAGCCTCTGCACATCCACAACATCTGAATTTGCTCTAACGACAAGGCTGCTGTCATGACCGTCGGACAAAAAAAAAAAAAAAGTGGGTCGTACGGGGTTGACGCAAAAAGGAAAGGCCGCCTTTCGAAACTTTCACTAACATCGGGAAAGTACAACACGTTACTTCTCTAACTGTTCTTATAATTTATTGGTAACTAGAGGTTATTTCTCTTTTTTTTTTCAACGGACGACTGTTAATACGGGTACGTCCGATGTGTACGGATTAACACGGGTGTGAAACAATAACCACGCACCTTGTTCCCGTCTGGATCCTTCGGTCCACGCTGCTTACACCAGGGGACACAGCAGTGCGTCCGCATTTTAGCTATACGGTGAGGGTCGATCTGGGGCTTGTGAATCCGTGCGGGTAGTGCGGGCCTTGCGCCGTCCGCTCGCTTCCTCGCCGCAACCAAGATGGCGGACCTAACTCTCAACTTGTGCACGAGATGGCGCCGCGCATTTCGCATATTGTCTATTATGTCCCAAACTTGTAAACAACACGAACTAGCTTAATTGTCTTCAAGAACGGGATTGGCCGCCAAATCTAGCTCACGGCTGTTCTCAGTAAAAACAAGCTTTCCTGCGATCGTACCGGCGTGGAGTCTCTTCTGAGTGTAGTTTGCTCTCCGGAATCCTGGATAGGATACGCCAGCGAATGGAATCATTTTCCAATGTTGAATTTTTTTTTGTGAGGTTCATGTCAGATGTTTTACTTGTTTCTACTTATATTCAGATATAGTATCGGCCCTAAATGCATGTCAAACAATTGTTATCTCCTCGGTTGGTTCCTTGCTACAGGTACGTGCCTTATATTTAGTTGATAAAGAACATGAGTAGGTGGCCAAGGCGACATGAACCAGGTCACGGTGGTTTGTCTTATTGCGATAGTAATTACATGGGCACTCCAGAGCGGATTTATGCCATCGGCGTCGCTTTCGCCGTCGTTGACGCCGTGACGTTCCGTATGACGTCAACGGCGATGAAATCGTCGCCGCGCGCCGTATGCTGTATGTGCGAGTGAAAGGGAGCGAGGGACGCGCGCTGTTAGCGGGAGTAAACGCCCAGCGGAGAGAAAACGCCCGTTCAGCGCCGTGCTCCCTGAAGGGCTGCATAATTAAGCGTCTCTTTCCTCCTTTACCTTCACTATATATAGAGAGCAAACGAGACTTCTTCCGTCGTGCGAATGGCCGTGGGGGGGGGGGGGGGGGCGACATTTAGCTGCGGCACCAAATGCCTATTAATATATAAACGTTGCGAGGCGAGAACGTGGTAAAGACTTCATCGCTGCTCGACGAGTGTCCCGTTCTGATCTCGCCGAAAACGTCTGAGACGCCCGCAGAGGCACCGGCAACATTGACCAGCGCCGCGCGCGTTCGGTGCGAACGCGGGAAAAACGCCGACGACGTCGACAACAGTTCTGCGCGTTGCTAGTGATGCTGCATGTCCAAGTTTTTATAGCTGATAAATATACTATCCTTACTCCGTATAGCTCTCTACTAATTTGCTATCGCAATTGATGCTTCGCCTTTCGGGTGAAACTGCGACATTTTTAAGTAAATGGCCGACACTCTTGCACTTACATCCCTACATGGACCAATCATGTATGTTCTGCCGACTTCTGTTTATATCAGTGCGGCTGGATTTAGAAAACTATCTCTTTTAATATACGGTGCAGAACAGACATTCCAAACAACAGACTTAAACCATTCACTTTTCCCTTGGGACCATCAATGGAGCCCTCCACTACGGCATGCCTCATAATCAGAAGTGGTTTTGGCACGCAAAACTCAAGAAAGGAGAAGAAGAAGGTGTCCCACGCGTAAATTGCAAATCTCCCTCACAAAACTACGATGCCGTATTCCACCCCTCGATTTTCATCTAGACAGGTCTGGTCATACGCTGTCCCCTCTAGGTAATTTCTGCAAACAACCTGAAACCATTATTAATATTTTCTTAGCCTGCAACCGATTCGCAATCCAGAGAAAGAAATAATTCCAAATTTGAATACGAAAATTAGGTCTTGCTATAACCACTGAAAACATTATCCCCTTTTGGGAATCTACATTGGGTTTTAGCCACAGGTGCGGATGCAGGGCCGTATGCGAGTAGCTCGGTGACACAAATAGAATCCCTAGTTAATTTACTGATTTATTATTTCTTTTTGTACAATATGCCAATTTACGTTAATTTACCGATTTAATAATTATGAATTGACAAGATTCCGAATACATCGATAAAAAAATGTCTCTAACATCAGTTTTTGCATTGGATAATTTAAGCTGTTACCTCGCAATACTTTTTCCGTCCGCCCCACCCATTTAACCGTTGGCTTCTTGACCAATCCCCCGTAGTGGGTATGCGCCATGGTATGTATAGGAAGGAAGCAAGCAAGCAAGAACGACGCGTCTTATAGATATGTGTGTGGTCAAGCCTCCTTGTGAGTATGCATAATGTTTTAAGGACTACAATTTAATATTGGCCAGCAAGGGTCCCTTAATCCACACCAAAGTATACGTACTCAATTCTTTTAACTCTGTCCCCATCTATACATGGTCGTCTCGGGTAAAAATAGAAGCTGTGATTTTGTGGTAAGAAACCGAACCCCAAAGCCGCTGAGGCCATGCTGCGGTGCTTAAGCAACAAACATTCCCATTCCAAAAAGGCCTACTAGTAGCTGCAAGCATATCTTTATTCGAGAACTTCGATCCTCTTTCTTGTTCAGAAGCACGCAGACGACTGGCGAGAGTCTACGATTTTTGTCCTCATGGCAAGGCGCCGTCTTGCTCTGGATCCGGCGTTTCGGTCATGATGGCGTCATGCTCGAGTGCGTCGACGACCTTTCGTGGAACCTTTGCAATGTCCCTGAGCACCAGTCCGCTCGTGATGAAGCATCTGCTGCGTGGAGACACCTCGCGGCCCTCGGGCCATGTTGCTCTTCACCGCCGGGAACTCTTGTGGCCGTCTGCATGGGCGCCTGCATCTCTTGTGAGGTCCCGGATGCGGATGCATCCGAGCTGGTCTTCTCCTTTCTCGCAGACCCCTCGGCAGGCCGGGCGATTTTCATGTCGCTTCTCAAAGGCTCACGTGCTTGATGTTTCTGTGAATGTCCCTTTATGAGTAAGCCTTATGAACGGGATTGGCTGCGGTATCGAAAACCTAAAATATACGTTATATAAGTGACAAAACATCACGTCTACAAAAATCACATAAAACGAAAAAAATATAAATAACATCGATTGCTCAATAAAGAAATTTATAGATGGCGTCCCATTCATTTTTCGCAATACGTATAAAAGAAAACGACACATCCAAGCATAGCCGGCACTCTAAGGGCATTTCCAGAAAGTTGGTATTGAAATGCTGTTTCTGTCCCCTTTTAGCATTATCTGCAGTATTCTCGACCAATCATCTTTTCTTCGTGGCTATGATTCGTTATATGTTGCAGATTAAATGACAATACCCCAAGCCAGAAATCAACAAGCAAAGTTGCGCAGTGATAGGAGTACTCCTCTGTTTTGGCCACAAGTAGCCGCTGAAAAAGCCGTCAGCTAGTAATTTGAAGTAATATTTACTTTAGCATTGCGTTTACCCGATTTTATTCTAATAAACCAGAGGCTTCAATTCACACTAACACCAGACACATTTTATGTCTGCTCAGGCACGGATCCTCTGAAGAAGAGTCACCTTAGCAACACATATATGTTGACTAATTCTCCTGTATGGGTACATGCAAATTACTTCAGGGACATTATCATCATCGCATTTCCTAGGATGTGATCGACGCGCCTGAGTAGAAGCAAACGAAAAATGCACCATGGAGCTGTCTCGTGCATGCGCGCCCTCCGCCATTTGTGAGCAGCAACTAGGTTTCTTCGTTGGGCAGCGCTTCACTTGAAAATCCGGCGACGTTTTCGGACAAGCTAACCAGGAAGTCCAACTTTACGGCTGAGCTACTGTCAGCGCCGTGCGGTACTGTTGCGACTGCTCGTGTCAATCATGATGCAACGGCGTCAGTCTGATGGCAGGGCTCTGCACCCGGAATGGAAGACGACTGGCCACGGATCTCAGGACGCTGCGCGACAGGTGCGGCCACGCTCAGAGATCAGCAACAGTGCCCGCGCGCGGCTTCTCTCGCCCTCGATGTGCTCGTGGATGCACGAAACACGGCGGGCATCTGGGCTTCTTTACTGCTGGTATCGGCCACGTTAACGGGACGACTGAAAGGTAAATATTCGTACATATTCTGTTACCGAAACGAAAGCGTTCCTGACAGAGAAAGTTGGAAAGGTAGCCTGCAAATGCAGTGCTCTGTCGAGAGCTCGCGCTCATCTCTGTGTCCCCTTGCACTAAAGTTTTCGGGAATCTTTGCTAGAGCAATATTAGGACTATTTGAGTACTTCTTTTCATTTTGTGGTAACCCGCATGATGTGTGTGCACTGCTTATGGGGGCTCCTGGAACTGGTTCGTGGGCAAGTTGAGGCTTTACCTACATGCATTTAGGGCCCTGCAAAAACACAAAGGCAAAAAGAAGACATGGGACGCTGCACCTGTACCGTGCTGGTGTGTTGTTTTTGTAGTGGCCTTATCGCACTGCGTGTGGTGCTTTTAAAAACCAGCGGAGCAAGCAGCGGCTTTTTGTTTGCAAGTGGCTTTTGCTATTGTCAGGTTGCCTTCGGCAATAAAACCTCTAAAATAATAACGGGCTGACATATGCTGTCGATAAAAATCGCAGCGTAATGACAGTTTTGGTAATACGTACGTAGGAGTGAAATGCACATTATACCATTATACAAGCACTTTGTTTAGCCTGTAACAAAAAATGATTAAAAAGGTTATTTGATTTCCTGTTATATTCCTGCAAATTACGTACTAAGTATTGAAACTCATAATAGGACTGGAAAGTAATAAAGCGGAGAACAAATACACACTCAAAAAATCTTTAGGAAGGATGACACAGCGATTCTGATTAATTGTGAAATCATTATATTTCAGCGGAGAGCACCACAGGATAGGCAGCAATTATCATTCCCGTCACGGATCGGATGGGGTAGCCACGGCGTCGATTCTCGCTCTAGCTCTCTTGTCCAAGCTGATGGTTCACAAGAGACGTAGCGAGCTCGCAGCTGGTGCAGCGGGTTGGGACCCCAGGCGAAGCCTCCAACCAGACCTGGGTTGTCGAGGCCTCCACCCCCCGCCTGACCGTCGCAGGACCACTGCGCAGTCGTAGCCACCTTTCCCGAGGTGGAGCTTGGTGAAAGGCCGATGTGGCTCGCGTTGAGCGCAGCCACAGCTTGTGCGTGCAGTGCTTCGCGCGCGGCGACGACAAACCCGCCGTCGTCGCCTTCCACGCGCTGCTCCGTTCCGCGCCTAGCACCACCGTCGCTTCTATCGACTTGAACTTGCGTCGTTATTTTTTCCTGTACAGTCGTCCATGAACTCGTACGCAGCTTGGCCTTTATTAGCGGGTGATGTTATTTTATTGCGATAGCAATTATATGGACACTCAAAAGCAGATTTCTGCCGTCGGCGTCGCCGTCGCCGTCGGCGTCGCCGTCGCCGTCGCCGTCGCCGTGAGGTTCCGTATGACGTCATTGGAGATGAAATCGTCGCCGCGCGCCGAACGCTGTATGTGCGAGTGAAAGTCTTTTCACGTGACGCACGGCTGAGAACGCGTTCTGCGCCGTCTTTATT
>NC_051154.1:358629198-358688833 GCF_013339745.2 Dermacentor silvarum | reverse complement strand
CGACTGTTCCGAGAAACCAAAGGCTTTGTCAAACACTACCGGAATACTTGACGCGGTAACCCTTGTACTGAAGCTCCGACCCCGTAGCTTTCCGTCGATCGATACAGAAAGTTGTCCGCGAAATATAGTGATGGTTGCTGCAGCCGATACCCTTGGTAACAGTCGGTCTTTACCAATCGCAGCTAGCGTAATTATAAAATTTATAAAATTCTCAATATGTTCGAACACATAAGCGGCACTGTCAACAGCATTTCTCGAACGAAACTTTCGTATTTTTGTTTGCAAGATTGCTGAAATGGCCGGTGCTCATCTTGTATCGCACACATATTTCACCTTCGCATTACCTCTGTCTGTGCATGCAGAGGTACTAAACTAGTTTTGGTTGCCCGAGCCAACATTGGAGCAAAAAATAATTTGCGATACCATTCTCTGTGAGCTGTTGCACAACTCACTGCTGCCTAATAAAGAGGAGTGTACTGTTATTCTAGAAGTGGCAACAGGGCATCTGCTACTTATTCACAGCTGACTGAAAGTCTGAACAAATGGTTTTGCTAGGCGCCTGCAACTAGGAATAATGACAGAACACAAGGGCGGCAATGGCGAAGCACTTCGCAAGATAACGGCAAAGGCCATCAGCACGATTCAGCTCATCCGACGCATCACCAACAAACACGGGGGTATGCGCGAAGGCAGCGTTATACGACTCATACAAGCCTTCGTCATTTCTCAAATAAAGTACACGGCAGCGTTTCACAACTGGGCTGTTGCGGAAAGGAACAATCTCAACGCTCTCATACGCAAGGCGTAAAATTGTGCGTTGGGACTTGCGCCCGGAGTCAGCACCACCAAGCTCTTAGAAATAGGCTTACACAATACGCTCGAGGAACTCATGGAGGCGCAACAAGTGTCCCAACTCAAGCGCCTATCCAAAAGCCAACCGGGAAGACACATGTTCGAAAAGCTCGGCATCACATACCATACGCAGCACGCCATCAAAGTGGAAAGTCCAAGAACCATACGCGAGCAACAATACGTTCCCCCACTGCCTCGCAACATGCACCCCCAACACCACACGGGGAGACGTAAAGCCAGAGCACAACACATGAACCAAAGTTACTCCAACGACAAGGAGGCAGTCTTCACCGACGCAGCCCGTTATCGAGACAGGAAGAGTTTCGTGGTGGCAGTTACTAGTCACCGAGGGAGCCACCTCACGAGCGTCACCGTTAACACGGCACATGCCGAAGCGGCAGAGGAAGAGACCATAGCACTGGCCCTCACACAAACCAAAGCTACATGCGTGATCTGCGATTCGCAAACGACAATTCCCAATTTTGCAAATGGACGCATCTCCCAAGAGGCTTATCACGTACTCCAGCGACATCCCATACACCAGGGAGAGGCTGACTTCGATAACCAAGGCACGTGCTGGATCCCGGCACACACGGGACTGAGCCCCCCCCCCCCCCCCCCCCCCCCCCCCCGAAGCGGCTCATCGCGTTGCTCGAGGCTTCATTCACCGAGCAGCATCGGAGGAAGAGCCCCCGCGGGGTACTGCAGACGTCTGGGCGTGGGAGAATCGTATGACCAGGTTCCACGACATCACGACACACTACCAGTTACAGAGACGCGTTTACCCATTCCCTAAGGCTAGGTTAGACAAGACACAAGCATTACACTACAGACAATCACAAACGAATTCTTACAGAAACCCCAGGCTCACGCACGGCATGTATCCAGACATGTACACTACAAACACATGCGCGTCGTGTGGCGAGGTTGCCACACTTAATCACATGTTAAGGGGGTGTCAGGATTTAACAGACAATTCGGGCAGTGCCGAGCCCTCCGTTTCTTCCGCCGCCAGCCTCCGCTCGCGCTGGAAGACCGCACTGCTCAGCTCGAACCTGACAGCACAACTCTGGGCCGTCCAGCGAGCCGAGGAAGACGCTTCGAGACAAGGTCTCGGAACCGCGTCCGCGGCGGCTGCCCAGACCCACTAAAGAGACGCCGGACTCAAATCTGATTGATTTGAAAATAAAGTTTACGTTCTCTCTCTGTTTTACGGGTCACCTATTCAGACCACAGAACCTTAAACATCGGCATCATCTTGATGCGTCCTGCGGCACACTATAGGCTCACGTTCCGTCAGAACCACCAACGTCAGCGATCGAGATGCTTGCGACCGTGGACCAAGACGGGAAACGACGATGATTTGCTGTCTACTCTGTCGGGCTGCTCACCCACTTGTTTCTATCTTCATTGTTCTCGCAGGAATACGATTAGGGCTTCAGAACAGACCGGCATTACGGAGCGTCGCGGCGTCGTAGAAGTGGCGCCGAACCGAGAATTACATTTCATGGGTTTTACCGCGCGGGGCTTCAACGATAAACGTTAATTACCACACAAAGGCGGACGCAAGGAATGTGCATCGGCTAGACTTGCATTTGCGCATTTCCCTCAGGTGTGGCTTACTACTACAAGAGACCATAGACTGCTTTTTATCCGCAATTCATGCCGAGGGAAACCTGTGAGCCCCCCCCCCCCCCCCCGGCATGGTAGTAGCGAATGCCTTTCCATACCTGCCTTACTCGCAAAGGCATAATCAATGCTATTACTATCATTAACAAATGGTCCTGGCTGCAGAGGTCTGTGGGCCAGGCAAAGAATATGTGATGGGCGTGCGAATATTCGACATTTCGAATTCGACTCGAATAGTCCCTGCTATTCGAGTCGTGTTCGATTCGAGAGTTCACTATTTCAAGTTGTCGGATACATATTTCTTCCGAACACATAAGGGATGAAACAGTCATTGAAGTCTCGAGGTAGCGATGGATATGAGATCTGCTCCGAATGATTTTGCTTCAGGAGCCCGACGCTTTTTGTTGCGGAAGGGCACTAGTTCATGAGCATAGGACAGATAACTTCTGCTCAAGAATATAAAGTCATTGAATAAAAACGGCTTACTATTAAGCAGGTCATATTCGAATGCTTTCCGATATATTATTTGCCGAGTCTCGTCATGTTGGCATCACTTTAAAGCAATATGCGATGCTCTAGTATCACATTTTTTACTTCACCGAACGCAACACTGTACGTGCATCTTGTTTCATACTGTTCCCTTTGTGTCATTACTATCATTTCCATGGTGTCCCAGCTGATTTAAGACAGTTGTCTATCATTTACAAGCTTCTCAGTGGTCTGGATGTCTAATTGTGAACAGTGCTAAATGCAGCTGCCAATGCATATAAGCCTGATATCTGTTTTGATGCCGTAAAATTGAGCGCCGCTGGCTCTACTATACATTTTTCTATTCCTTGCCACCAGACAATGTAGTTATCAGATAAGCCTATCAGGCATCTCGCCATTGCAATCCAAACGCCGTATAGCCCGAACAAACCCGTATGAAGACCATCCACAGATCTTTTTTTAATGCGTAATTAAGCATTCTTTGGCGCGTACCCAAGCAATATCTGTCTGTCACGCGAAAAGTGTAAAGCCCTGTATCTGCACAATAATGCGTATTTTGCGAAGTTAAAACATTTCATTGTTATAATATTTTAAATGTTCATTATTGGTAGCTCTATAAGCGATAAGAAACAATTGAAACCAACAATTGAAACCTTATTTCGCCGACTGGACCTTCTCGACGATGTGACTACAACACTACGCTTACGGAACGTGTCCTTGAAGACAAGAAAACGCATCCTTAAGAAAACCTGGCTACGCGACGTCAGATCACTCGGACAACGCGGCAATAATTGCAGCTCACGACTGGACCTACCCTAGTACGTTCGTTCTCCTCCAACAGCGTGCGCGAGACGTACTTGTCGGCATGAACTTCCTTAACCAACACGGCGCAATCATCGACCTGAAGTCCAAGTCGATAACGCTATCCGAAGACAATGTGATATCGCCGGAGTGCTCTCTGACTCACCATGCCTTAAGTGTGCTTGAAGTTTGGGTCAGCATCCCGCCTTGCTCTAGTATCATCATTTGCGTTGGCACCAAAACACTGGAAGACGTAGGAGGCGTTGTTGAAGGCGACCAACATCTACTGCTGATTCACGAAATGTGCGTCGTAAGATGAATCGCTCGACTGCATGGACGAAAATCGAAAGTAATGCTGACAAACTTCAGCCAGGGTATAAACACCTCAGAAAGGGGACGACAATCGCATATATCGAGGAAATTGTGGAAACCAGCAATGTGGTTGCCCTCTGGGATTCTGCGGCATTTACCCCGACGGACATAGCTCCTGAACCAGCCTTCGACATCAACCTGAGTCTCCCGTTGAGTAAGCAGCAACAGCTCAATAGTCTTCTCCGGCGATACAAAGAGAGCTTTTCGATGCCATTAAGTATTCGACAAATACCAGTTGCTAAGCATCGCATAGTAACCGAGGAATGCGCTCCGCCACTCCATCAGAGCCCGTACCTAGTTTCGACGCGGAAACGAGAAGCCATAAAGCAACAAGTCGATGAAATGCTACGCGACGAAATCATCTAGCCTTCGAAGAGCCCGTGCGTGTCTCTTGTAATTTTGGTGAAGAAAAAGGACTGAACCCTGTTTCTGCATTGATTATCGTCGGCTGAACAAGATCACGAAGAAGGACGTATACATGCTCCCACGGATAGACGACGCATTAGAGCGGCTCTGCAACGCTAAGTATTTCTCATCGATGGCTCTCAAGACTGGCTACTGGCAAATAGAAGCCGACGAGAAAGATAACGAGACGACCGCTTTGATCACCCCGGACGGCCTCTACGGGTTCGACGTCATGCCATTCGAACTGTGCTCGGCACCTACAACATTCCATCGTGTGATGGACACGGTATTAGCAGGATTGAAGCGGCAGACCTGTCTCGTCTACTTCAATGAGGCCGTCATGGGAGGAATGAGAGGAGAAGGGAAGAGTGTGAGGGATGTGAGGGAGGAGAAGAGGGTGTCACGTATCAGGGGCGACAGAAGACTATCGTATTTTGACGTCATTTGCTGCGAAGCAAGCAGATATGCGGCCTTTTTTATTGTAGTAACCATCCGGCGTGAAGTGACGGCCGCAAACGCGTAGTTCCTGGCCCTAATCGGATACCGAGAGTCCGATGCGCTGCAGCCACTCCGTTCATATGCTGCCTTGCAGAGGGACCCGATCGAGCTTGATATATCGCCGATCGCTACGTTTTCAGCCCACGACGCAACAAGGGCGAACCATGGTGCTCGCGAACAGAAAGTTCGAGGCCAGCACTGAATGCGCAGCTCACTTCAACAAGGAGCACTTTGTAATACAAGCAGACGACACTTGCTGTGTGCCGGAAGTGCTTGCGTGTAGTGATAAATTGTCATTGTCCTATTCTCTTACTGTTACGTTAATTTATAGAAACAAATTACCCACAATCCCACTATTACGAACAGCATTTGTTCACCTTGAAGTCGGAAAAATTGTCGATGACGCTAGCTGGGTGACCAATCAGATAGCTAGCCCGACTGACATCAGATGGCCGACACACGTCAATTGGAGTGGGGCGGCTGAAAACTCAAGAGACTGGCGCCGCCGCGCTTGGTAGCGATCTACATTTCTAAAAACTTACGATAAATTACACGCTTTACGCGGACCGCTTAAATGTGTCACCTAATGATCAGAAAGACCTACCCTAACGACAGAGTACGTTTGTACAAAATCGGCGAAATCTTTTCACGGTCTCTTTAGGACGCGCAGTGATAATTTTGAGACTTTGTTGCTTCGGCTATATGCCACATACTCAGATCTCGTCCCACTTTGCTATGACACTCGCTTGACATGGTCGCCTGTGAGCATGGAGGCGTGAGGACGACTGTATGACCACAACGTAGTGACGGTAGAATGACGAAGCAGGAATGATATCACTCGGACGACGGAGGCGAACAACAGAGACAGGTAGATGGCAATGATATGTCGATCCTTATATTATGATTTCTGACGACAACGTGACGACGGCGACATAAGGACAATGAGATCACGATGACTGCATGACGATAATGTCGTAAAGGCGACGGTATGACTACAACCGAATAAAGAGGAGATTATGACAACAATATGGCACGAATAAGACGACATAGCGAATGATGGTATGACTACAGATGAACAATTGCGTCTGTGTGACGACGAGGCAATTACGACGATGGGAGTAAAACGTGGCATAATCCCGGTTGAATGAGATTTGCAAGATTACGATACAATTACGGACAAAGATTGACATCGATGGAGGGATGAAGGTGGTATGACGACATGGGCATGACGACAATGATAAGGTCACCTCGCATTGTCCTGAAAGACATTTGTGGTTGACTTTCCCTGTCCTCTACTCTAATCTTCGTCTTGCTCTCCGGCTTTCAATCTTTCCTAATCTACTACTGTTTTCTGCACTACTTCCGATCTTCTAGGCAGCGAGTGTTAACCCCATGTGAGCAGCCAGTCTAGGTTATATCATATTTGGTTATAGTTGTAGCGTTCAGCTGGCGTTTGTAGGACCTGTTTTTACAGGTTTTGCTGCGTCCTCTTGTAGGGCTGCACGGTGGGTGGCTAGCGTTACTGACGAAAAGCCCACGTTCACTTATGGCAAGTTCCTATCCCCCCCCCCCCTATCCTGTAGTTCTCTGTGAAAAAGCGGAAACAACTGTAAGTGCCATCTGGCCGTTTATTTGGTTGAAATGTCTGTCAGATGCTATTGACCCAGGTTATAAAGCTAAGAAATTGGCCAGCTGTGATCTCTTGGAACCCCGCAATAAGAAGCAACACTAAAAGCTGCCTAATCTAGACCCCTTTGCGGACAATCCACTAAGTATTACCCACTACAGTGCACTCAACAGCACCCGAGGTGTCATTTCGGAGAGGAAGAGGTCTCAATCAACATTTCGGGTGATGACTTGCTGCAATACGATAGCGCATGAGCGCAGTTGCATGGATTTATTTCTTTCGCGTGCTTTATTTAAATGCAGAAACAGATCACCTCGCAGCATATACGTTGCCACAAAAAAATTGCGTGGACTCAATCCCCTTTACAACTTAACTAAACGCACTTTGCACTAACTAGAATAATAACCATTTCGAATATCTGATCTTAGTTAATTGGCTAACTAAGCGTGGTATAAAATACTCGAAGAATCGCCACATGACGATAAACCATATGTCATTGATTTCGTTCGCCTGGGGTTCATCAGCTGCGCTGTAAATAGAAATTGAGCTGGGCAGGCCATGTAATGCGAAGGGCCGATAAGTAGTGGGCCATTAGAGTTACAGAATGGATTCCAAGGGAAGCGAAGCACATTCGAGGACGGCAGAAAGTTAGGTGGGGGATGACATGAGGTAATTTGCAAGCTTCACTTCGAATCAGCTATCGCAAGACTATCGCGTTCCAATCATAAAGGCTAAGCTTTGTTTCTGCCAAGTTTTTTTTTATTCAAGTTACGGGAAACACCTTGTATATATTGGTAAAAGTTAAGCAGTCGCATGTTATATCTTCCACAAAGAGTATTTTGTTTCAGAAGCGAAATGATTTCAGCTGAGCATGGCGTATTGCAGTCCGGCCGTGATAATGGCAAGACATTTCAACTCATGCCTGTTATCATAACAAGGTACGCGTAAAAACCATGAGTTCAAAAAAATAATCCTGGAAAATCACCATGTCTACAATATATAACAATGTATTTTCACAAAATCAAGAAAAAATAACATCACCCGCTAATAAAGGCCAAGCTGCGTACGAGTTCATGGAGGACTGTACAGGAAAAAATAACGACGCAAGTTCAAGTCGATAGAAGCGACGGTGGGGCTAGGCGCGGAACGGAGCAGCGCGTGGAAGGCGACGATGGCGGGTTTGTCGTCGCCACGCGCGAAGCAGAGCACGCACAAGCTGTGGCTGCGCTCAACGCGAGCCACATCGGCCTTTCACCAAGCTCCACCTCGGGAAAGGTGGCTACGACTGCGCAGTGGTCCTGCGACGGTCAGGCGGGGGGTGGAGGCCTCGACAACCCAGGTCTGGTTGGAGGCTTCGCCTGGGGTCCCAACCCGCTGCACCAGCTGCGAGCTCGCTACGTCTCTTGTGAACCATCGGCTTGGACAAGAGAGCTAGAGCGAGAATCGACGCCGTGGCTACCCCATCCGATCCGTGACGGGAATGATAATTGCTGCCTATTCTGTGGTGCTCTCCGCTGAAATATAATGATTTCACAATTAATCATAATCGCTGTGTCATCCTTCCTAAAGATTTTTTGAGTGTGTATTTGTTCTCCGCTTTATTACTTTCCAGTCCTATTATGAGTTTCAATACTTAGTACGTAATTTGCAGGAATATAACAGGAAATCAAATAACCTTTTTAATCATTTTTTTGTTACAGGCTAAACAAAGTGCTTGTATAATGGTATAATGTGCATTTCACTCCTACGTACGTATTACCAAAACTGTCATTACGCTGCAATTTTTCTCGACAGCATATGTCAGCCCGTTATTATTTTAGAGGTTTTATTGCCGAAGGCAACCTGACAATAGCAAAAGCCACTTGCAAACAAAAAGCCGCTGCTTGCTCCGCTGGTTTTTAAAAGCACCACACGCAGTGCGATAAGGCCACTACAAAAACAACACACCAGCACGGTACAGGTGCAGCGTCCCATGTCTTCTTTTTGCCTTTGTGTTTTTGCAGGGCCCTAAATGCATGTAGGTAAAGCCTCAACTTGCCCACGAACCAGTTCCAGGAGCCCCCATAAGCAGTGCACACACATCATGCAGGTTATCACAAAATGAAAAGAAGTACTCAAATAGCCCTAATATTGCCCTAGCAATGATTCCCGAAAACTTTAGTGCAAGGGGACACAGAGATGAGCGCGAGCTCTCGACAGAGCACTGCATTTGCAGGCTACCTTTCCAACTTTCTCTGTCAGGAACGCTTTCGTTTCGGTAACAGAATATGTACGAATATTTACCTTTCAGTCGTCCCGTTGACGTGGCCGACACCAGCAGTAAAGAAGCCCAGATGCCCGCCGTGTTTCGTGCATCCACGAGCACATCGAGGGCGAGAGAAGCCGTGCGCGGGCACTGTTGCTGATCTCTGAGCGTGGCCGCACCTGTCGCGCAGCGGAGCCGCGTCCTGAGATCCGTGGCCAGTCGTCTTCCATTCCGGGTGCAGAGCCCTGCCATCAGACTGACGCCGTTGCATCATGATTGACACGAGCAGTCGCAACAGTACCGCACGGCGCTGACAGTAGCTCAGCCGTAAAGTTGGACTTCCTGGTTAGCTTGTCCGAAAACGTCGCCGGATTTTCAAATGAAGCCCTGCCCAACGAAGAAACCTAGTTGCTGCTCACAAATGGCGGAGGGCGCGCATGCACGAGACAGCTCCATGGTGCATTTTTCGTTTGCTTCTACTCAGGCGCGTCGATCACATCCTAGGAAATGCGATGATGATAATGACCATGAAGTAATTTGCATGTACCCATACAGGAGAATTAGTCAACATATATGTGTTGCTAAGGTGCCTCTTCTTCAGAGGATCCGTGCCTGAGCAGACATAAAATGTGTGTGGTGTTAGTGTGAATTGAAGCCTCTGGTTTATTAGAATAAAATCGGGTAAACGCAATGCTAAAGTAAATATTACTTCAAATTACTAGCTGACGGCTTTTTCAGCGGCTACTTGTGGCCAAAACAGAGGAGTACTCCTATCAATGCGCACCTTTGCTTGTTCATTTGTGGCTTGGGGTATTGTCATTTAATCTGCAACATATAACGAATCATAGCCACGAAGCAAAGATGATTGGTCGAGAATACTGCAGATAATGCTAAAAGGGGACAGAAACAGCATTTCAATACCAACTTTCTGGAAATGCCCTTAGAGTGCCGTCTATGCTTAGATGTGTCGTTTTCTTTTATACGTATTGCGAAAAATGAATGGGACGCCATCTATAAATTTCTTTATTGAGCAATCGATATTATTTATATTTTTTTCGTTTTATGTGATTTTTGTAGACGTGATGTTTTGTCACTTATATAATGTATATTTTACGTTTTCGATACCGCAGCCAATCCCGTTCATAGGGCTTACTCATAAAGGGACATTCACAGGAACATCAAGCACGTGAGCCTTTGAGAAGCGACATGAAAATCGCCCGGCCTGCCGAGGGGTCTGCGAGAAATGAGAAGACCAGCTCGGATGCATCCGCATCCGGGACCTCACAAGAGATGCAGGCGCCCATGCAGACGGCCACAAGAGTTCCGGGCGGTCAAGAGCAACATGGCCCGACGGCCGCGAGGTGTCTCCACGCAGCAGGTGCTTCATCACGAGCGGACTGGTGCTCAGGGACATTGCAAAGGTTCCACGAAAGGTCGTCGACGCACTCGAGCATGACGCCATCATGACCGAAACGCCGGATCCAGAGCAAGACGGCGCCTTGCCATGAGGACAAAAATCGTAGACTCTCGCCAGTCGTCTCCGTGCTTCTGAACAAGAAAGAGGATCGAAGTTCTCGAATAAAGATATGCTTGCAGCTACTAGTAGGCCTTTTTGGAATAGGAATGTTTGTTGCTTAAGCACCGCAGCATGGCCTCAGCGGCTTTGGGGTTCGGTTTCTTACCACGAAATCACAGCTTCTATTTTTACCCGCGACGACCATGTATAGATGGGGACAGAGTTAAAAGAATTGAGTACATATACTTTGGTGTGGATTAAGGGACCCTTGCTGGCCAATATTAAATTGTAGTCCTTAAAACATTATGCATACTCACAAGGAGGCTTGACCACACACATATCTATAAGACGCGTCGTTCTTGCTTGCTTGCTTCCTTCCTATACATACCATGGCGCATACCCACTACGGGGGATTGGTCAATAAGCCAACGGTTAATTGGGTGGGGCGGACGGAAAAAGTATTGCGAGGGAACAGTTGAAATTATCCAATGCAAAAACTGATGTTAGAGACATTTTTTAATCGATGTATTCGGAATCTTGTAAATTCATAATTATTAAATCGGTAAATTAACGTAAATTGGCATATTGTACAAAAAGAAATAATAAATCACTAAATTAACTAGGGATTCTCCTTGTGTCACCGAGCTACTCGCATACGGCCCTGCATCCGCACCTGTGGCTAAAACCCAATGTAGATTCCCAAAAGGGGATAATGTTTTCAGTGGTTATAGCAAGGCCTAATTTTCGGATTCAAATTTGGAATTATTTCTTTCTCTGGATTGCGAATCGGTTGCAGGCTAAGAAAATATTAATAATGGTTTCAGGTTGTTTGCAGAAATTACCTAGAGGGGACAGCGTCTGACCAGACCTGTCTAGATGAAAATCGAGGGGTGGAATACGGCATCGTAATTTTGTGAGGGAGATTTGCAATTTACGCGTGGGACACCTTCTTCTTCTCCTTTCTTGAGTTTTGCGTGCCAAAACCACTTCTGATTATGAGGCATGCCGTAGTGGAGGGCTCCATTGATGGTCCCAAGGGAAAAGTGAATGGTTTAAGTCTGTTATTTGGAATGTCTGTTCTGCACCGTATATTAAAAGAGATAGTTTTCTAAATCCAGCCGCACTGATATAAACAGAAGTCGGCAGAACATACATGATTGCTCCATGTAGGGATGTACGTGCAAGAGTGTCGGCCATTTACATAAAAAATGTCGCAGTTTCACCCGAAAGGCGAAGCATCAATTGCGATAGCAAATTAGTAGAGAGCTATACGGAGTAAGGATAGTATATTTATCAGCTATAAAAACTTGGACATGCAGCATCACTAGCAACGCGCAGAACTGTTGTCGACGTCGTCGGCGTTTTTCCCGCGTTCGCACCGAAGGCGCGCGGCGTTGGTGACTGTTGCCGGTGCCTCTGGGGGCGTCTCGGACGTTTTCGGCGAGATCAGAACGGGACACTCGTCGAGCAGCGATGAAGTCTTTACCACGTTCTCGCCTCGCAACGTTTATATATAAATAGGCATTTGGTGCCGCAGCTAAATGTCGCCTCCCCCCCCCTCCCCCCCCCCCCCCCACGGCCATTCGCACGACAGAAGAAGTCTCGTTTGCTCTCTATATATGGTGAATGTAAAGGAGGAAAGAGACGCTTAATTATGCAGCCCTTCAGGGAGCACGGCGCCGAACGGGCGTTTGCTCTCCGCTGGGCGTTTACTCCCACTAACAGCGCGCGTCCCTCGCTCCCTTTCACTCGCACATACAGCATACGGCGCGCGGCGACGATTTCATCGCCGTTGACGTCATACGGAACGTCACGGCGTCAGCGACGGCGAAAGCGACGCCGACGGCATAAATCCGCTCTGGAGTGCCCATGTAATTACTATCGCAATAAGACAAACCACCGTGACCTGGTTCATGTCGCCTTGGCCGCCTACCCATGTTCTTTACCAACTAAATATAAGGTACGTACCTGTAGCAAGGAACCAACCGAGGAGATAACAATTGTTTGACATGCATTTAGGGCCGATACTATATCTGAATATAAGTAGAAACAAGTAAAACATCTGACATGAACCTCACAAAAAAAAATTCAACATTGGAAAATGATTCCATTCGCTGGCGTATCCTATCCAGGATTCCGGAGAGCAAACTACACTCAGAAGAGACTCCACGCCGGTACGATCGCAGGAAAGCTTGTTTTTACTGAGAACAGCCGTGAGCTAGAAATGGCGGCCAATCCCGTTCTTGAAGACAATTAAGCTAGTTCGTGCTGTTTACAAGGTTGGGACATAATTGAGTGAGAAAAAAGACAAAACGAGAAGAAGGTATATAGTGGACAGAGCGCTACGACAATAGAAAAATATATTGCTCAGTCTTGTGTGTCCTTGTCACAGGTTATTTCTGGTAATCCCTCACTCGGTTAAGTGCATACGTAACCTTGCGGATGTTTTGTTCGTTAACCCCTCACCAGTTGCTGCGTAGCCTCGGGTACTTGGGCTTATAAATCATATTATTAAAGAAATGGAGGACTCTTTCTCTAAGGCATCCGTATATGCGCTCTGATTGTTTCTAGCTTTCCCTTTATCGCCGTACATCTCTTGGGTACAGATCTGCATGTCTGCAATCAAGCCAGCATTACCGCACTCGATTATGACTAATATTCTAGATTACATACGCCTTCTAACCTCCTGGTGCTGTGCATTTTGTCGTAAGCGAATTCCTGAAGTTTCCCTAACCAAGCTTAGTTGTGGTATTTCACCTTTGAACTATTCTACAGAGGCCTGGTCTGTTTCACATTATCTCCACACAGTGTAGTCTATGCAGACGAAATTGTGTGGCAGCGAGAACGACACTTGTGAACCGGCCACGGTTGCTTAGTGGCTATGTGGTTGCGCAGCTCAACTTCAGATCGGGGGTTCGATCCCGGCCACGGCGGCCCCATTTTGGTGGCGCAAAATCCAGAAGACACCAGTTTACTTAAATTTAGGTGCACGGAAAAGGACGCCATGTGGTCAAAATTCATCAGGAGTCCCCCACTACGGCGTGCGTCTCAATCAGATGGTGGTGTTAGCGCGTAAAACCCCACTATAGAAAGTAAATATTCCGGAGACCTACCCCCCCCCCCCCCGCACTACGGCATGACTCATAAGCAGATCATAATTTTTAATATAAAACCCTTGAATACGATTTTACATTTTCACCCTACTGGAACTATAAGCTGAGCATGCATTGCTGCCCGTGTGGACTGCTTGATGTCGGTGTATACTAGTGCTTGTAAGACAAGCGTATGTTGTACAACCTACTTGCTTTCAGGTTGTAGCACACCCGTAATAACTATTACGGACTTTTAGGCGGCCAAGAGAAGCATCTGGCGAGGTCCTTCGTGCGCGGCAATAAAATCATTGATGGGCTGTACGAAGCCCACTGGGCGCTATCTTCGCCTCTTCTGTTGATCACAGACATTCCACTTTATTCTAAGTTAACGTGGGAGGCATTTGATGGTATGCTCTACAAATAAAGAGGCCGCCACCACAGTACGTGAATATAAACGTGTAACTGCTTGAGGATCTATGTGCATTTATTGCTCCGACACCTTTAGCTTTCCAAAAAACTAAAGCCAGGTGGCATGAACATTGATTTACTACAATGAAAAAATATGAAATTTTAGCCTGCATATCATACGTTACGCTATCGTGTTTTCGGCTTAGCATATGAATATTGTTCATTGCTTATGTGAGCAGCCTTATGGGCTGCCATAATGCGTTCTCCCGTTGAACAAGAGAAATACGCTGTGTATAGGCTACCGCGGAGAATGTTCCATATGAACTGCGGTACTTGGGTACCTCATTCACTGGCTCTGCGTCATGATGTATTGTGTCGGCTACTTACGGTTGTCTTGGAGCCTCTTGGATAGCCTCTTGGATAGCCTTGGCTAAAGCCTGAACGTTGATCCCCCGCCCAAGGCTATCGCAGCAATGTGCACTTGCGAGCGTTCTACCGCAGCGCTGAGCGTGTCTAGTATCCCGGTAACCGCAGGCAAGCTGGGCGTTTTGGCCGATGGGCGTAGGCGTAAACTAAAGCCCCTCCGTACTATTACCGCTGTGATGTAGGGGCTTTAGCGTAAACGTGCGCTGCCTGAGTTGCCTGCACGGTGCAGTCACCTGGTGGCGCAGAGCTTAACCAGCCAAACACAGAGCTATTATTGCTGTAACCAAGTGTAAAAGATTTGAAACATTTAAATTACAACGCGTTCACGATTGCGCTATTTCCGAAAATTTACACCAGCAGCAAAGTAGGATAGACTTGGTCACTGCTATATTAGCAATGTGTTTGCGTGGTTGAGCTCTGCATCACCAGTTGCCTGGGCTAAATGCAGGCCGTTCAGGTTTGCGCTTCCGCTCATCCGGCAAAACGCCCCATCGCTTGCGCTTGCATTCACTCGAAAACTGGACACGCTAAAACTCTCGTATTAAGGTAGCAACTATCCGGCGGGAAGTGACGGCCGCAAACGCGTAGTTCGTCGTGCCAATCGGATACCGAGAGTCCGATGCGCTGCAGCCACTGCGCTCATATGCTGCCTTGCACAAGAACCCGATCGAGCTCGACATATCCCCGATCGCTAAGTTTTCAGCCCACGACGAAACAAGGGCGAACCATGGTGCTCATGAACAGAAAGCTCGAGGCCAACACTGAAGGCGCAGCTCACGTCAACACGGAGCACTTTGTAATTTAAGCAAACAACATTTGCTGTGTGCCGGAAGTGCTTGAGTGTAGTGATAAATTGTAATTGTGTTTCCTGTTTCTGTTACGTTATTTTATAGAAACGAATTACTCACATTCCAACTATTACGACCATCATTTGTTCACCATCAAGTTGGAAGCATTATCGATGAGGCTACCTGGGTAGCCAATCGGATAGCTAGCCCCATTGACATCAGATGGCCGACACGCATCAATTGGAGTGGGGCGGCTGAAAACTCACGGGAGTGCGCCGCCGCGCTCGGTAAAAACGTGCGATAAATTACACGCCTTACGCGGAGAGCTTAAATGTGGCACTTAATGATCAGAAAAGCCTACCCTAACGACTCAGTACGTTTGTACGAAATAATCGAAATCGTTTCAAAGTCTCTTTAGCACGCGTAGTGATAATTTTGAGAATTTGTTGGTTCGGCTATATGCCACATACTCCGATATCGTCCCATTTTGCTATGGTACTCGCTTGCCAAGGTCGCACATGAGCCTGGAGGCATGAGGACTACTGTGTGACCCCAACGTATTGACGTTATAATGACGAAAAGGAATGATATCAATCGAACGACGGAGGCGACCAACGAAGACAGCTTGATGGCAATGATAGATCGATTCCTATATTATGACGATGGTATACTGACGACAACGTGACGACGGCGACATAAGGAAAATGAGATAACTGCGACGTATGACTACAACCGAATGAAGAAGCGAGTAAGATGACAATGCTACGAATAAGACGGCATGAAGATGATGGTATCATTACAGATGCACGATAGCTTCTGTGTGACGACGAGGCACTTACGACGATGAAAGTAAAACGTGGCATAAGCACGATTGAATGACATTCGCAAGATTACGAAAGTATTACGGACACACAATGACATCAATGGATTGTTGAAGGTGGTATGACGATGACGACATGACGATAATGATAAAGACACCTCGCATTGCCCTGAAAGACATTCGTAGTTGCCTTTCCCTATCCTCCTGTCTATTCTTCGTCTTGCTGTCCGGCTTTCAATCTTTGCTATTGTACTACTGCCTTCTGCATTACTTCCGATCTTCTAGGCAGCTAGGGTTAACCCTATGGGAGCAGCCAGCCTAGGTTATATCATATTTTGTTATAGTTGTAGCGTCCAGCTGGCGTTTGTAAGACCTGATTTTAAAGGTTTTACTGCGTCCTCCACGGCGGGTGGCTCGCGTTACTGCCGAAAAGCACACCTTTCACTTATTGCAAGTTCCTTCCACCCTTCACTTCACTTCAGTTTATTACCTTAAAAACCACATTGCAGCGGTATTACATAAGCGGGGGTTAATAAAATAAACATTAGAAACAGGGATTTATTTTGAGATATGGCTGACAACAACTTCGGTAAAGGCAGATGGGCTTGTGATGGCTGCGATGGCGCGTGGAAGGCCGTTCGAGTCCCTTGATGCTGGAATCAAAAATCATGCCTAAAAAGTGGTGGTCCGGGCACGCGCGCGTGCAACTTGAAGCTGATGACCGATGCGATGAGATATGTATAAAGGGGGCGTGATGTACGGTTGGTGATTTAGGGAGCTGTAAAAAAATGAACGGAAGAGAGAGAGGGTGGCAACCTGTGGACGGAAAGAAAGCGTTTCAAGCCAGATTCCGCTTTCATCGATGAATTGCTGATATCGTATGAATATAAAGAATGAATAAACCTAGTAGCACGATTTTGCACAGCCTCAAGTGCATTGATGATACAAATCTGATTCGAGTTCCAGATGGGAGATGAATACTCCAGTTTCGATCTTACAAATTATTTATAGGCCAACGCTTTTACTTGTTCAGTTGTATGACGTAGATATCACCTAAGAAATCCCAGTGTTGTATTAGCAGCTGAGAGGATGTTAGTAGTGTGCAAGCGCCAGGACAGATCACAAGATAGAGTGACACCAAGCTATTTGAATTATTGGACTGATTGTATTGGAACATCAGCAATGGAATAGGTAAATGTGACGGCATCACGGCAGTGAGTGAAAGAAACGAGTTTACATTTGTGAGGATTTAGGTTCATTAGCCAGCGATTACACCATTATTGTATTGAGATCGTTCTGGATGAATGTGTGGTCAAATGTGTTGCTAACTTTTTGGTAGATCACACAAACATCTGCAAACCTTCGAATGTTACATGATACATGCGTTGGTAGATCATTTTAGTAAATAAAAAAAAAGACGCGGCGCTAAAACCAATCCCTGCGGGACGGCTGATGTTAGGGGAGTCTGCGAGAATAATGGTTATTAGCGAAAACAAACTGAGAGCGGTTAGTCAAGAAAGCTTCTATCCACTTTAGTGCGTCGGGGTGTAAATTTAACTGAGACAACTTTACCAGCAAACGTTTATGAGGAACTGTGAAAATGCTTTTGCAAAATCGAGGAACTATGGCATCAGTCTGCAGGTTACTGTCAAGGTTAACATGCAGGTCGTGAAGGAAAATTGTCAACTGCGTTTCGCAAGAATAGCCTTTTCGAAATAGGCTTTTCGCAAGAATAGCCTTTTCGAAAAGGGTGAAAAAAATTAGTCTAAGAAGTTCATGATATGTGAGTATATGATGTGTTCCATGATTTTGCAGGGGGCACTAGTTAATGATATAGGACGACAATTTATTGGGGTGTCTCTGTTGCCCGATTTGAAGACTGGAACGACCCTGCCCACTTTTTAGTCAGATGGTAAGATGCCTGCAGAGAGCGACTGCGAAAACAACAAAGTACGCAGCAGATACATGTTTAATATTTTTAACAGTTTGGAATTAATATCATTTACACCTGCTGACGATGATAGCTTGATGTTATCAATGTACGAGGTGATTCCATCTGCCGAGAATATAATTGGTGGCATACGCGTAGTTATGTTAGCACATGTGGGAACATCTGGAGTTGAAGTCTCGTTAGTAAATACAGAGAAAAAGGCTGCGTTAAATATGTCAGCACACTCGCTGCCGCTGACCACTTCGCCATCTGCATTTAAGACGCTGATGATGCGCGCTTCCTCAGAGTTTATTATTTGCCAAATTTGACGAGTGTTGTTCGCAAGCATTTTAGGCAGTTCATCGTGGAAAAAGGATGATTTAGCATTCCGTATAGCCCTCAGATAGTCGTCTTCGGCCACAAAATAATTCCCCCAAGCAGAGGGCTGTCCGTTTTGTTTGGCTTTGTGGAAGAGACGTTCCTTTTTCTTTTCAAGTCGCTTAAGCGTTTTAGTGAACCATGGCTAGCTACGGTTTCCGCGGAACGTTATTCTCGGTATAAACTTGTCAACGAGATCACCTAGCTTGTTTTTAAATATTGACCAGTTTTCATTAGTAGAGCGCGTAGAACATAACCGCACAAACGTAGAAATAAATGCACTCAGATCACTATAAGGACATCATAATTACTTTTATTTTACAGGCGGATTGTTTTGCTGACTCAATCGCGTCTTATTGGTTGACACAAAAATGTGGCGTGAATTACTTTGTGGTCGCAGACTTCAGGTAGATATGCTATTGATGATAAGCTTTCCAATTTGCCGGTTAGGATGAGATCTAAGATGCTAGAAGTGCTCAGAACAAAGCGTGTAGGTTCTGATACAAGTTGGGTTAAATTAAAATTAAGGCAGAAATCCACAAAATCTCTGGCAAGCTCACTGCCCATAGTTATGGGGACGTCATTGCTCCAGTCTATTTGAGGAAAATTGAAATCACCAAAAAGGAGGACTTCTGCTTGTGGGTGTTGATTACTAAGGTCACTGAAACTATTATGAAGCTTAAATGTTAAATCTGGAATATTATTCGGAGGCCCGTACCCAACACCTAGAATGATAGTATGGGGCGAAGCGTGAATAATCAGCCATAATACTTCAAGATCAGAAGTGATGTCTTTGGCTACGGAGCACGATAACTGCTGGTGTACAGCAATAAGTACACCCCCCCCCCCCCGCATGCCATTGCGATCCTTTCGATAGACATGAAATTCCGGTAGGTCGGCTAGTACTTATGTATCTGTAATGTGGAAAGTTGGGTGAGTTGGTGATTAATCATCATACCATATTCGTGAAGCAGCGCACTGACAAGGACAAAGTGGAGAGATTATATAAATATGAAGTGTTCGTTCTAAAATAAAATAGTAGCGAGTGAAGCGAGTGTCGTGTATTCTTGTGTCTCTCCACTTTGTCCTTGTCAGTGCGCTGCTTTACCAATACGGTATGATGACTTCTGTATCTGTTATGTCTTCTGTTAGCCACTTTTCCGTTATCACCATTATATTGCTGTTGGATGATAAATCAAGGTTGGAAAAACCGTCACGTTTTGGAAGAAAAATGCGTGCGTTCGTGAAGATTACAGACAACGATATGTTAGATTTGGGCTTAACAGTGCAACAAACATTTATACGACGGGGAAATTGCTATATTATTTCTTCGACAGACTGCGTTTGCTCATCGTAGACGTAGCGCGTATGGCCCATATGCAGTGTTTTGAATCGCAAAGAAAAGGTAATGATTTGCTTTCAGCGAAAGTAATGAGATGCCCGCGAGCGTTTTGTACGACACGAGAAAAATCCTCTCCAACGCTGAAGCTGTTTCCTTTGAACTTGCGGCCCTTACAAAGAACCAATTATTCTGTTTTATGGAAGTATAATTTCGCTATGATAGGACGGCGTCGGTTAGTTGGGAGTTCTGCTTCTTACCACGGAGTCACGGGTTCCATAGTTAACCGCGACGACCAGGTTTAGATGGGGTCAGAGTCAAAATGATTGTGGACATATACTCAGCACCATAAGATCAACTGTGGGCAGTCCAGCGGGCCGATGACGCTGCCAGAGCCCTAGGGCTCGTGCCAGGTGCCTAGGCAGGGTGTAGTGAACCCTATAACTTGTCGGACAAAAATAAAGTTTTTACCTACCTATATTTTGGTGTGGTACAAGGGACCCTTGCTGACCAATATTAAATTGTAGTCCTTAAAACATTATGGTATACTCACAAGGAGGATTGGCCACACGAGTGATTTTGGAAGAGTGAAACAAATATCGAAAAAATTGAAAGAACGAGCAGTCAATGGTGCATCTATGAGACGCGTTGTTCTCTCTTGCTTGCTTTCTTGCTTCCTATACCATTGCGCACACCCACTACGGGGATTGGCCAAGAAGCGGCCGGTTAAACGGTTGGGGCGGGGGGACAAACTTGAGGGGAAAATATTGTGAGGTAACAGTTGAAATTATCCAATGAAACAAAGTAATTGTAGACACATTTTTTAATCAATTTAATTTGAATTTTGTAAACTTATAATAATTCAGTAAGACAACGTAAGTAGAAATTCTGTAAAATAATATATAATAGATCACTAAAAAACTAGGTATTCTCCTTGTGTCACCTTGGAACTCGCATACGGTCCTACATACGTTCCTGTGGCCCTAATCGGAAGATTGTTTTCAGTGTTTAGAGCAGTGGGTAGTTTTAGGAATAGAATTTCGAATTATTTCTTTTTCTGGATTGCGAATCTGCGGCAGGTTAATTACAAATGATCAATGGTTTCAGGTTCTTTGAAGAAATATCATAGAGGGATCAGCGCCAGGCCAGACCTGTTTAGATAAAAATTTAGGGGCGGAATACGGCATCGCAATTTTGTGAGGGAGATTTCCAATTTACGTGTGGGACACCATTGATTGTGCCAAGGGTAAATCAAATGGTTTGTTTCTTTTTTGGAATGTCTGTTTTGCAGAGTATCTTAAAAGACATCGTTTTCTAAATCTAGCCGCGGTGACATAAGCAGAAGTCGGCAGAACATAGATGACTGATTCGTGTAGGAACGCATGTGCAAGTGTGTAAGCCATTTCCTTTAATCACAAACCACGGTGACCTGGTTCTTGTCGCCTTGGCCGCCCACCCATGTTCTTCTTCACCAACTAAATATACGGCACGTACCTGAAGCCACGAACCAGCGTACGAGACAAATGTTTAACATAGCCGATACCATATCTGAATATAAGGAGAAACAAGCAAAACATCAGGAAAAAATGTCAACATTGGAGCCGATTCCATTCGCTGGCGTATCCTATCCAGTGTTCCGGAGAGCAAACTAGTCTCAGAAGAGACACCGCGCCAGAAGGATCGCAGGAAAGCTTGTTTTTACTGAGAACAGCCATGAGCTAGAAATGGCAGCCAATCCCGTTCTTGAAGACAATTCGGCCAGTTCGTGCAGTTTAAAAGGTTGGGGCATAATTGAGTGAGAAAAAAAACAAAAGGAGAAGAAGAAATGGACTGGACAGAGCGCTATGAAAAACATAAAATATATTGCGCTGTCTTGAGTGTCCTTGTGACAGGTTCTTTCTGGTAATCCCTCACTCCGTTAAGTGCACACGTCACCTTGGGGATGTTTCTTTCGTTAGCCCCTCATCAGTTGTACGTACTCTTGGGTACTTGGGCTTACATTTTGGTTTCACTTGTATACTTTCCTGTGCCTTAAATGTGAAAATTATTGTTTAAGTTCAAAAGCGTTGCTGTACTGAGCTGCTTCTTCTGCCCTATGGTCATTGTTTTTTTTCTGCACTGTAATGGTTTTTGCCTAAGTGTAACACTGTGCATTGTGTCGTTTTGGGGATGAACTGTCATCCCCAAACTGTCATCCCCCATGAACTGGGGATGAACTGGCAAAAGCCTGTCAGGCTTTTTTGCCTTTTCGTTGGTCCCCTAGGCAACTGTATATGTGTGTATATATACATATATGTATGCATATATTTTATTGGTTGCCTGAAATAAACTTCAACCTTCAAACTCGAAAAACATATTGTCAAGGAAATGGTGGATTCTTAGTCCAAAGCCCAGACCACACTTACGCTTGCGGACGCGCGCAAGCTCGCGTCTACGCGCCTTGTGCCTGCCGCGTCTAGCGATGAATGGCGGTTTGCATCCAAAAATTCGCGCGACAGCGCGCGCTCACTGACCTCACACCTGGCTATATGTGAACTAGTAACCTGGCCTCACTCGTTGACGCCTGGCAGATGCCACTTCGTATTTCGTTGTTGACAGTGTTTCAAAATGCTTCGATATCTATAAACTTAATTGTTATATTTTTAGCTGTTAAATCAGCACAAAAAGTGAAGAAGAAGCACTTTCTTGCATGGTATACATCTGCTTAACCGATGGCTCCTAGGAGGCATTGGCTTAACTGAGAGTTGAATGTACCGCGCCATCGCTGCGTAGCCAGGCGCGCCGACGCGAGGCTGCCGAAGCGCGCAATATCAGAGAGGAGCTGATCACCGAGATCGCACCGCGTTTCGACGCGTACGAGCCGTGCCGCACCATCTGCGCATGCGTGGGCGCGCTGCGCGAGCCTGCGCGCGTACGCAAGCGAACGTGTGGTTTGGGATTAAGGCATCCGTATATCCGATCTTCTTATCGCCGTACATCTGGTACTGATGTGCAGGTGCGCAATCGAGCAAGCATAATCGCACTCGATTGCGACGAATCTTCTAGATTACCAATGCCTGCTAACCTCCTGGTGCTGTGCATTTTCTCGAGAGCGAATTCCTGAAATTTCCCTCACCAAGGTCAGTTCCGGTATTTCACCGTTGAACTACTCTACAGAGTACTGGTCTGTTTCACATTATTTAAACACACTGTAGTCAATGCAGACGCAGCTGTTTGGCAGCAAGATCGACACTCCTGAACGCGCCACGGTAGCTTAGTGGCTATGTCGTTGTGCAGCTATATGTACACTCGGCCACAAAATATTGCGGGGTAGGCGCGAGCGCGGGGCCAAGCGGTCCTCCTCTCCTTCTAGCGGGACACCCCTGGTGTCGAGAAAGACGCTTACGCGCATGGGCGTTCTTCCGTGACTGCAAGCGTGCATGTTTCCGTGCTTGTGTCTTGCGCGCCGGCGATATCCGAGTGTAGCCGCGAGGTGCGCTGCGGTGACTTCGACAGCCCGCGCAGGTGCGACGACATTTTGTAGAAACACGACAGGGATCGCCATTTTATTGCGATAGCAATTATATGGACACTTCAACCGGATTTCTGCCGTCGGCGTCGCCGTGAGGTTCCGTATAGATTCCAAGGGCGATAAAATCGTCGCCGCGCGCCGTATGCGCGAGCGAAAGCGGAGGGCGATCTATCACGGAGGGCGAACTCCCCCGCGCGCTATCACGGAGAGCGAACACACGGTGGAAAGCAAACGCGATCGTCGCGCGAAAAGCCGAGGGGGTATGGCAGGGAGGGAGGCGGGGCGGCGCTGTGCTCCGGTACCAAAGGCGTATCTTGCCACTCAATCTCCCACGCGTAAGCAAGAAATGGGAAAAGGGGGGAGGGGGGGGGGCGCAGTTTCTCCTCTGCCAACAACTTCTTCTCTGTCCTTTGCCTGGCGGTGCCGGTCTCCCGCACCGTCTCTTATCTCCACACGGCTCTGACCTTCCTATGCGGTGTGCATTCGCCGCTCAGTTTCCGTTGAAGCGATAGACCGCACGATTCTTCGCCCCCTGCAGCGGCTGGCTGCGCTTGCTGCCAGCGTTTTGACACTCGTTGTCTGCGGTCATTCAGTATGATCTATTCATGTTTGCTTGTGCGCGCTGACACCACGATTGTTAATTCAGTTAGTAAGCCAATGTGTCCAAGTTTATGCACACCATAAAACTACTATCCCTACTCCGAATAGCTCTCTACTAATTTCCTATCGCAATCGATGCTTTGCCTTTCGGGCGAAACTGCGACAGTTTTTTTTTTGTCGCCTGTCATCTAAAGGCCTGTCATATGGGCGAGAAGCCAGCGCAGTCTTTGCCAGCCCGTATACTAGGTTCATTACTCTGCCACGCTGCTCTGCGGGAGAACGTCCCGTTCTTAAAAAAAAAGAACTAAGATTGGCCACGTAAAGGCGGATCGTAGAAAAAAAGAAATTACTGGTTGCGTTTGCGACCAGGCGAGATATATCTGTGCTGGTGTTCCGAAAAAAAGCGGCCGCAGCGGTGCCGGCTGTCGAAGTCACCACAGAGCCAATCGCAAAAGGGGCATCTCGCGGCTACACTCGGATATTGCCGGCGCGCAAGGAACAAGCGCGGAAACATGCACGCTTGCAGTCACGGAAGGACGCGCATGCGCGCAAGCGTCGGTCTCGACACCAGGGGTGCGTCGCTAGAAGGAGAGGAGGAGCGCTTCGCCACGCGCTCGCGCCCCCCGCAATATTTTGTGGCCGAGTGTACATAACCGTGATCCGCCGCGTTCAATTAATCAAGAATACACATTGGAGTCGTGCGTACGTTAATAAATGAAAAATCAACGCGTTAGAAATGGTGTCAAAGAGACGCTAGCGTCAAGACAAGCCAACTGAAGCAGCGGCTTTGCAGCCAGCTTTTGTAGCCAGAGTGAGAGGGGAAGGGAACAGCGTGAGGGATGTAGGGAGGAGAAGAGGGTGTTACGTATCCGGGGCGGCAGAAGACTATCGTGTTTCGACGTCATTTGCAGCGAAGCAAGCAGATACGCGGCCTTTTTTATTGTAGTAACCATCCGGCGTGAAGTGACGGCCGCAAACGCGTAGATCCTGGCGCAAATACACTACCGAGAGTCCGATGCGCTGCAGCCACTCCGTTCATATGCTGCCTTGCAGAGGGACACGGTCGAGTTTGATATATCGCCGATCGCTACGTTTTCAGCCCTCGACGCAACAAGGGCGAACCATGGTGCTCGCGAACAGAAAGCTCGAGACCGGCACAGAATGCGCAGCTCACTTCAACAAGGAGCACATTGTAATACAAGCAGACGACACAAGCAGACAACACTCAATCACTTCCGGCTGTTTGCCCGAAGTGATTGAATGATGTGATAAATTGTCATTGTGTACTCTCTTTCTGTTACGTTATTTTATAGAAACAAATTACCCACGTTCCAACTATTACGAACAGCATTTGTTCACCATAAAGTCTGGGTAAACAATTGGATAGCTAGCCCAAATGACATCAGATGACCGACACACGTCAATTGGAGTGGGGCGGCTGAAAACTCAAGAGAGTGGCGCCGCCGGGCTCGGTAGCGATCTACATTTTAAAAACATACGATAAATTACACGCCTTACGCGAAGAGCTTAAATGTGTGACTTAATGATCAGAAAGATCTACCCTAACGACTGAGTACGTTTGTACAAAATCGCCCAAATCGTTTCGAAGTCTCTTTAACACGCGTAGTGATAATTTTGAGACTTTGTTGGTTCGGCTATATGCCACATACTCCGATATCGTCCCACTTTGGTATGGTACTCGCTGTATGACCCCAACTGTATGACCCAACAGGACGACTGTATGACCCCAACGTATTGACGGTATAATGACGAAGAAGGAATGATATCGATCGAACGATGGAGGCGACTAACGAAGACAGCATGATGGCAATGATATATCGATTCTTATATTATGATTACTGACGACAACGTGACGACGGCGACATAAGTGAAATGAGATCACGCCGACTACATGACGATAATGGCGTAAAGCCGACGGTATGACTGCAACCGAATGATCAGGAGAGAATGACGACAATATGGCACGAATAAGACGACATAGCGAATGATGGTATGACTACACATGCACAATAGCGTCTGTGACGACGAGGCAATTACGACGATGGAAGTAAAACGTGGCATAATCGCGGTTGAATGACATTTGCAAGATTACGATAGAATTATGGACAAAAATTGACATCGATGGATGGATGGATCGATGAAGGTGGTATGACGACAATGGCATGACGACAATGATAAAGTCACCTCGCATTGTCCTGAAAGACATTCGTGGTTGCCTTTCCCTATCCTCCAGTCTATTGTTCGTCTTTCTCTCCGGCTTTCAATCTTTCCTAATGTACTACTGTCTTCTACACTAGTTCCGATCTTCTAGGCAGCGAGGGTTAACCCTAAGTGAACAGCCAGCCTAGGTTATATAATATTTAGTTATAGTTGTAGCATTCAGCTGATGTTTGTAGTTCCTAATTTGACAGGTTTTGCTGCGTCCTCTTGTAGGGCTGCACAGTGGGTGGCTCGCGTTACTGACTAAAAGCCCACGTTCACTTATGGAGATTCCTTCCCCCCACTCCCTGATCGCCCCCAGAAAAAGGACACAGCCAACATGTTTCCACACTTTTTAGTAACTGACAGAGATCCCCCCCCCCCGCTATCCTGTAGTTCTCTGTGAAAAAGCGGACACTCCCTAGTAACGCAAAATGTTGCCGTAACGTTCTCTGCATGTGCACAAATGTCGGCGTGTAACGTTGCCTACATGCTGCTAATGTCCTCTTTTTTTGATCGCCAGGCAACGTTGGGTCGTAACGTTGTGGCAGCGTTGAGCAGCACATTCACGACGTTAACATAATGTTAACAGTACTTCCTGGCAACGTATGTATGTGACGTTAAAGCAACACTCAACTGACATTGCAGAATATTTGTAGACATGCATAATAGCAGTGCTGTCAGCATGACACGGCTGACAGCACCGCAAACCCTTAAATTTATATTCGCTTGACAGATAATTTACTCTAGTAGTTTTCATGTTGCATATGTATGAAAATGTGAAACAAGAATTACTGAAAAACAGCGTTTATTACGTATATATCTTGTGTAGCTTACCAAGATATCTGTGTACCTTACCTTGTGGTAAGATACACTTTATACGTAAAATAATGCTGTTTTCACCAGTTCTTGTTTACATTTTCATGCATATAGGACATGAAAACTACTAGAATGCATTATCTGTCAAACAAATATAAATTTAAGGGTTTGCGGTGCTGTCAGCCGTGTAATGCTGACAGCGTTGCTGTACGGGCAGCTCATCTGTCTTGCACTATATACAGTACCAACGCGCCCTAAGCCAGAATCTTTAAAGTGTTTCACATGGTAGTTTGCCTGACTTGTCTTGCTGTTGTCCATAGCACAGCATATAAATGCTAACTGCTAGTAAAAGTGCACAATGCAAAGCTGCGAAGTGGTTCATAAGAACAATTTTTCATTTTGGCTATAACAGCAAGAGAAGCAGCATGCAGGTCCAATGTGCAGAGGTTCTCGTATAAAGGTTCTCGCAGCAGGAAAGTAAATATATTCCACAAATGTTCATTTCCTTAAACATATCATTTAAGCTTAGACCACAGAAAAAAATCTGTCTTTGCTTCCGACTTCCTGCTCTAAAAATCATGTGTCGGTAGCTGCATGTGCTTTCAAGAAATTGCATAATAGCCAACATCAGCTGCTAACAACAAACGCTAGTATGTAGGAATTGTTTGTGCAGGAGGAATATGTGGTGGTTGAATATGCACCCAGGAATATGCATTGGTCCACCTTAAATAATAGTGAATGCCATAGACAAACCTGGTTATAGTATCAAACCATGCATTTATTTACTGCCTGCTTACATCATCCTGGCAAACAAATGACACTTATATAACAGTAACCTAAAAACTGATAACACACTGATAACACACTTAAATATATTTTCTATTAAACATCAAGGTCTTCTACCGCATATTAAGACTCTACTAACAGCTACAACTACAACACAATATATTTTGCTTTCCCATGTAGGTCAGACTTCAAATTTTTTTGCTTTTTGTCGAGTTCCCTTACTTCAATGGCAGAACACAATTTATACTTCTTAATAACAGCACAAATACTGTCATCCTTCACTTTGTAATGTACAACACAACACAGTAACACTGCGGTTGGATACTATCTCCTGCCAAGCATCCAGCCGGTCTTTTTGCCTAATGAATGAATGTGTGTGGTTTATTGGCGCAAGGGCCAGGTATGGCCAAAGAGCGCCATGCCAGTGTTTGTTAGTTCGCAGTGAAGTGATGAATTCTGAGAAGTAGATGTGACGGGGCTGTAAAGGGGCCTAAAAATAATCGCTGTAAAGTGCGTAAAATATATATGTACTAAAATCATGGCAATGACTAATGAGGTGTACTATGCAATGAAGAATGCATTCAGAAAGAATGACACGATATTTAAAATATTTAAGATGCAGTAATTATTAAGAAGCACTACTGCCTAAACAGAGCCCTTGAACCACAAGGGCCTGGAGGCATGTGCTATAAGAAACTATCACAGCGGCATCCTCTGGAGAGAGGATGCGCTACGAACTAGTTGGGCTAATAACATGCAGGACCACATCGTTCAAAAAATCGACGACTGCTTTGGCATTAAAAATCGGTTCTTCGCCAAGAAACATAATGGGGTGAAGCGGGACATGATATCGGTACGCTTGTGAAAAATATTTCTTCCTTTCTGTTTCGGCTTCCCGGCACTCCACGAGGACATGGAGTACAGTCAGCCTCTCACCACATCTACCACAGGTTGGTGGTTCACTACCAGTAAGCAAAAAGTTGTGGGTGCCATATGTATGTCCTATTCTGAGACGACAGAATAGGACATCAGTTCGTCGTGTTTTCGTTACGGGAGGCCAGAAACCTAACTGTGGTTTAATGAAGTGAAGCTTATTATTTATTTCAGCGTCCCACAAGCGTTGCCAGTGGCTTCGCAGTTTCTTTCGTAGGAAAGGCTTCAAATCTGTTGCAGGAACAGCAGTTGTAGGGTTAATAGCCTGAGATATAACAGATGTGGCCATTTGGTCTGCTCGAACATTACCTTCAATGCCTCTATGGCCTGGCACCCAGCATATAATCACATGCTGGTTAGATATATACGCTTTACACAGAATGGAATAGAGCTCATTAAGTACAGGGTTTTTGTGTTTACAGAGTGATTGCAATGCTTTCACAACACTTTGCGAGTCTGTAAATATGATAGTCTATTTAAGTTTTGATTTCATTATATACTTTATGGCCGATAATATAGCATAGGCCTCAGCCGTGAAGATACTTGTCTCCGGGTGTAGCACACCGGATACCGAAAACGATGGACCGATGGCTGCATAAGTTACCCCGGCATGTGACTTGGAAGCGTCTGTGTAAAACTCTGTACACGAGTATTAGATTGGAGTTCTAAGAAATGCATTCTAATGTGTGCCTCTGGCGCGTGTTTAGTGACCTCTACGAACGATGTGTCACACTCTATGAGCTGCCACTGCCACGGCGGCAACAGTTTCGCTTGAGCCATAGGACATTGCTCAAGCAGTGAACACCCATTTCCTCACTAAGATTCCTCACACGCAAAGCGAACGGCTTTCTCGCTGCAGGTCGATTATGGAAGAGTGTGGCAGCGGTCACGTCATTTATAGTTGAATAAGAAGGATGTTCAATGTTTGCTTGTATTTTCAGAAAATATGTAAAACTGCTGTATGACCGCTGCAGATGAAGTGACCACTGATTCGACTCTACGTAGAGGCTCTGGATTGGATTTGTCCTGAAAGCACCGGTCGCGAGACGGATACCCAGGTGGTGGACGGGGTCTAGGATTTTTAACGCACTTGGCGTTGCAGAATTGTAAATTATTGACCCGTAATCAAGGCGTGAGAGGACAAGACTTTTATACAAGTTAAGCAAACACTTTCGATCACTACCCCAAGTCGTACGCGACAGAAGCTTTAAAAGCTTCATTGTCTTCAGGCATTTTGCCCTCAGATGCTTAAGATGGGGAATAAATGTGAGTTTACAATCTAAAATGATTCCTAAAAACTTGTGCTCGCTGCTCACAGAGAGTGCATCTCCTTTGATTGCAATACTTGGGACTGGCGTTACGCCTCTCTTGTTAGTAAAGAGTACGCACGTGCTCTTCTGGGCATTTACTTTGAAACCATTTTCGTCTGCCCATTCGGACAATTTGCTTATTGCAAGCTGCACTTGTCGTTCGCAGATGGCAATATTGCATGACTTGAAGGCTATTTGCACATCGTCGACATAAATTGAATAAAACATTGGGCGTGGAATGACTTTGTGCAGGGAATTCGTTTTTACAATAAATAGTGTGCAACTAAGCACGCCTCCCTGTGGCACACCGGTCTCTTGGGTGAATGACTTAGACAAAGCGTTGCCTTCTTTTCTTTCTGGGGTTTTACGTGCCAAAACCAGTTCTGATTATGAGGCACGCCGTAGTGGAGGGCTCCGGAATAATTTTGACCACCTGGGGTTCTTTAACGTGCACTACAACGCAAGCACACGGGCGTTTTTGCATTTCGCCTCCACCGAAATGCGGCCGCCGGGGCCGGGATTTGATCCCGCGACCTCGTGCTCAGCAGCGCAACGCCTTAGCTGACGGAGCCACCCCGGCGGGTACAAAGCGTTGCCCACTCTTACGCGGAATGTGCGATTAGATAGGTAACTTTCGATTGTATTTAACATGTTGCCACGGACACCCATCGCCGAGAGATCTCGGAGAATGCCGTAGCGCCATGTCGTGTCGTAAGCTTTTTCTAGGTCGAGAAACACTGAGAGGCAGAACTGCTTATGTATAAAAGCATCCCTAATATAAGACTCAATGCGAACAAGGTGGTCTGTTGTGGACATACCTTCCCTGAAACCACATTGCAAGGGGTCTAGTAGTTTGTTATATTCAAGGAAACAGATTAAGCGCCTGTTTATCATTTTTTCAAATAGTTTGCACAGGCAGCTTGTTAGCGCTATTGGCCTATAGCTGCTGGCTAGGGATGGGTCTTTGCCTTGTTTAAGCACGGGGATGACTATAGCTTCCTTCCACGAAGACGGGATATACCCATCCGCCCACATGGCATTGAAAAGATACAGGAGTGTTTTCAGAGTTTCAGGATGTACGTACTTAATCATTTCATATATGACACGATCACCACCTGGCGCCGAGTTATTGCAGCAAGCGAGGGATGCCTTAAGTTCAGTTAAAGTAAATGGATAGTTGTAGGCCTCACTCGATGATTCTTTACGTTTAAGGGGCTGGCGCTCTTCGCGTTCTTTGATCCTCATAAATGTTTTTGTGTAATGGGACGCACTGGATACATGTTCGAAGTGTTCGCCCAGACAGTCTGCCTGGTCTTCCAGGCTCTCACCTTGGTTACTGACTACGGGGAGTGGGTGTACCTCCCGGACTTTTAATTTATTTACTCTATTCCACACTTTTGTCTCATCAGTGTAAGAATTTATACCGGAGATGTACTTTTCCCAACTCTCCCTTTTAGCTCGTCGACGCGTTCTTCTACCTTGGGACTTTATTTGTTTGAAAGTAATCAAGTTTTCGGCCGTTGGTGAGTCGCGAAGTCGTACCCAAGCCTTGTTTTGATTTTTCCGGGCTTGTTTACATTCTTCATTCCACCACGGAATGCGACGTTTATTCGCAAGTCCGTTAGTTTGACGGATGCATTTCGTGGCAGCGTCAATTATAAAGGCTGTTATATAGGCCACAGCGTCTTCTCTATTAAAGGAGGAAATATCATCCGTGGTTAGATATGTAAGTTCCCGGAAAAGTTCCCAGTTACCCGTGTCAACCTTCCATCGGGGAATGTGTGGTGAGCATATATCTTGTTTTGTTAAGTTTATTATAATTGGGAAGTGGTCGCTCCCAAAGGGGTTCTTGAGAACGGACCACTCCAGGTACGGAATTATTGTACTCGACACGATACTTAAATCTATAGAGGAGTATGTATTATGCGCCACGCTGTAGTACGTTGGCTCTTTCTTATTAAGCAAACATGCTCCTGAGGAAAAAAGAGTTTTCAATTAGGCGACCTCTCGCATCGCAACGCGAGTCTCCCCACAAAGTGTTATGTGCATTTAAATCTCCGACAACAATGTATGGAGCCGGAAGTTCATCTATATAGTTTTGAAATTCGGTTTTATTAAGTTGATAACTGGGAGGGATGTATATAGAACTGATAGTGATTAGCTTGTCAAAAAGCACCCCTTGGACAGCAACTGCCTCTAGGGGCGTACGAAGTTTTATTTCCCTACAGGCAACACCTCTGTCGACTATGATAGCTACACCACCGGATGACACAACAGTGTCCTCGCGGTCTTTGCGAAAAATAGCATATTGTCTGAGGAAATTTGTATCTGTACGTTTTAGGTGTGTTTCTTGAACACACAGCACCCTGGGACTAAATTTGCGGAGGAGTTCTTTAACGTCGTCAAGATTTTGAAGGAGACCTCTAACGTTCCAATGAACTATTTGAGTGCCCATATTAAAAAGAGTTTTGTGCTGTGTGTTTACGAAAAGAGAGTTAGCTTACAGAACCCTTTAGGGGCCCTGTAATGCGGGTTTCTCTTTTTTGGAGCGGTCGAGAGATTCTCGCCGCTCCTTAGGCGCTGGCTGCGCCGTCTGGCTAGAAGATGTGTCCATCGGCTCTTGCGGCGCGCTGGACACCCGCTCTTGAGAGCGGTTTGTTCGCGTTGAAGGCCTCGTCTCAAGAGACGAGACCCTTGAGGCCACCAGCCCGGAGGTCGATGGCCCCTTCTTCTGAGATGGCGGAGCAGCACTAGCTGCAGCCGCCGAGGGGGCGGATGGCGTCACCGCTGGCTCACTACGCGTGTGCCAGACAGCCGCCGAAGGCCGTTGTGGCGCAGCCCCCTGACGCGTCACATCGGCAAAGCTGGTTTTTGGCAGGTAGGACACCTGCCTTCGTGCCTCTTTGAACGAAATATTTTGTTTAACGTTAATCGTGACAATTTCCTTTTTTTTTCCAGGATGGGCAGGACCACGAGTACGCGGCGTGCTCCCCTTCACAGTTTACACAATGTGGGGTGTTATTGCACGTATCAGACGTGTGTTCAGAAGCACTGCATTTGGCGCAAGTAGTTCGACCGCGACAGCTCTGTGAGCTATGGCCAAATCTCTGGCATTTGAAACATCGCAGGGGGTTAGGAATATACGGCCTGACTCTGATTTTCACGTAGCCTGCCTCGATAGTCTCGGGCAGTACACTTGTGCCGAAGGTTAGAATGAGATGCTTGGTCCGAATTTCTTTTCCGTCACGCCTCATCCTAATTCTTTTGACATTGATGACATTTTGGTCACTCCAGCCCTCTAATAGTTCTGCTTCACTTAGCTCCATCAAATCATCATCCGAAACTACACCACGACTGGTGTTCATAGTGCGGTGCGGGGTCACAGTGATGGGAAAGTCTCCAATGGATACTAGGTTCTGTAGTTTCTCAAGTTGTTTCATATCTCGGAGTTCAAGAAGGAGGTCGCCGCTAGCCAATTTCGTAGCTTTGTAGCCGGCTCTTATTGTCTCTGTCAGGCATTTTGAAACGAGGAAGGGAGAGATCGCTCTCACTGCCTTTTCAGATTTTACGCTGTGTATGACGTGGTAGCGGGGAAAGTTTTCTTTGTGGCGCCCAAAAAATTGAAACACTTCTTCGGTGCGCCCCCTTTTCTGGGGGCGATCGGGTAACGCAGGGAAAGAGTAAGCCATAAAAATAATATTCATTCGGCAGGAACGCCAGCCACCCACCATGGAGCCCAACAAGGGGACGATGTAGGACCTGTAAACACAAGTCCCACAAACGCCAGCTGTAGGTTCCCGCTATAACCAAATACGTATAACCAAGGGTGGTTATGACACACAAGGTTAACCCTCGCCGCCAGGAAAGTTAGAAGTAAATGGAAGAGAAAAGAAGACAGGAAAGATTAAAAGTGAGGGAGAAAGACGAAGATTGAAGAGAAGGACAGGAAAAGGCGACTACCGATTTCCTCTGGGTGGGTCAGTCCAGGGGTGCCGTCTACGTGAAGCGGAGGCCAAAGAGGTGTGTTGCCTCAGCCTAGGTGCCATGAAGGTCCGAGCACCCGGCATCGGCTCAACCCCCAGGATCCTCTTTTCCCCGGACACGGCTAAGCCAGGCAAGGCTTCACGCGTAAGGGTCCAACCCTCGTGTGCTCGGGTACGTGGTGGCGCAACTAACCAAACGCCTGCTGACGCAGACGCCCCTGCGGGGCGTTTTGCCTAAGCTTGCAGACATGGCAGCAAGTGTGAAGTAGTCAACACAGCCCAAGGCGTAGAGTAACAGAAAGTCATCCAAGCACTGACAGCCAGCCATCACTTTTGCAGAGGATGGCCAGCAGCACAAGTGATGCACACTTGCCTCCCTCGGTAGCTTCACTTGCATCCAGACCTCACTGGTTTCCAAGTCAATAATGCGGTAACCTGCAGAGACATCAATTACATCAAACTATAAAGTGCCATCTGAAACACTGAAGCCATGTTTACTGTGAAAACAGGCTATAAAAATGCTTACAAACAACTTAAGCTTCGCATAACTGTGAAACAAACAATAGTGACTTTACACAGGAGAATAATGTAAAACATCACAAAGCAAATTTCAGTAAAACCTAACCATTATAGCTATAAGTTTGGACACAAGAGCAAGGAAAGCACAATAAACAATACCCACAACTTCCTTTATTGTGCTAAGCAGTTAAGACGTTAGTATCAATATATTCCTTTAACATAAAGCTTCCTTGCAATGCCACGGGTGCTTGTTACATCCAGTTCAGTCTTTGAAGAAAACAAAAATTAACAAATAATGTGAATGCTCTACCACGGTACCAAAACCACATGTCATTCGTGATGAAAGAAATTTCCAATGAGTGAGTGATAAATTTGACTTGTTGGTACAACATATTGGTGAATTGCAGAACAGATATTGAAGACAGAAAAGACGAGACAATAGACGTGTGCTGACTTCCAAGAAAAAGCTTTATTTTCAGCGACCCATGTTTATAGCCGTCACTCATCACATTGCACACGCGCAATTCACACCCTTAGGAAGGTCAACTCTGTCTGATAAGTGTACAGATGCTGACACACACAGAGCCAAGTCGCGCATCTTTCCAGCTTCAATAATTTCACGTGTTGATCACCGCTACTGCTGACAACAGTACACCGAGCAAACAATGGTTCACAGGTACATGAACTGCAACATGCAAGCCAACTGTCATGCACGTTTTTCCTGACATTGTAGAGTGTTCTCTCAGCTGGTCATTGATACAGCGTCCTGTTTGGCCTATGTACTGTTTACCACAAGAGGGGTACAGTAATTCATGTTGCTAACATAGGTGACGAACAGATTTTTGTGCTTTTTGTTACACTTGTGTGCTGCGCTGAAACATTTCCTTTGATTACACAACTTTATAAGCTTCTGAAGTGCAAAGACGACAACTTTAACTTTGGAACGATCTGCAGTTTTCCCGATATTGTGAGACAGCTTATGAATGTATGGTATGACAGCCACTTTACGTCTGTCAGATGGAGTGATCACATGGCAACCACTCGGTGCATGCGCTTTTCAGAGTAGAGGTCATGTGGTCACTGCATCTAACATAAAACTGGCCGTCATAGCCTACACTCATAAGCTCTCACAATATCAAGAAAATTGAACATCATTCTAAAGTTGTGTAATCAAAGGCAATGTCACAGCACGCCACACACATGCAACAAAACACCAAATTCCGTGTCACCTGTGTTTGCAACGTTGTTTATTGTATCCCCCTTGTGGTAAACAGTATATAGGTTAAATGGGACACTATCAATCACCGGCTGACAGAACACTCATACAATGTCAAGAAAGATGTGCGTGACAGTAGGCTTGAATGTCATTGCAGTTCGTGTGACTGTGAACCGTCGTTTACTCAGTGTACTGTTTCCAGCAGAAGCGGTGATCAACTAACACGTAAAATAATTGAGGCTGAAAAGATTTCGCGACTTGGCTCTGTGTGTATCAGCACACCTTCTGTACACTTGTCAGAGTTTACTTTCTTCCTAAGCGTACGAATTGCGCATGTGCAATGCAGTGACTGACGGTTATAAACATGGGCCAGCAAAAATAAAGCTTTTTGTTAGAGTTGCCGCATGTCTCTCGTCTTGACTCTTCTGTTGTTGCCTACATCTGCACAGCAATTCAGTGCCTGAACGACCGGCTACAACTACGCTACAGGTGTTGCATATCGGGAGAAGGGTTGAATATTGCTCTACACTGCAAAAGTTGTCATTGCTATCCGCGGATGACGAATACGGAAGTTCTGGCTGTAGGAAAAACCAAATTAGAACGCGAGCTTTTGGAAGCGGTGTTAATCGAAAATTCTGGACCTTATAAGTAGGTTAGTGCCACTTCGCAGGCACTTTTAAACAAAGAAATGCAACTCATGAGTAGCCACACATAAGCTGGTTTGTTAATTCTGCTTTTGTGTCTTCTTGGGCTACCTAAACACGAAAAACTTTTGTCACTCGATTCAACCGCTCGGCCAAAACCAAGCATGAGAAGATGATTTTTTCTCCTCAGGGGCACCACATTTCGAAAGATATGCATCGAATGCATCTGAAAAGTTAATCATTGCGGTGCAATACATGCATTGTTACAAACATTACAAAAACTTGAAAAAAATGTGAATGATACTTACTACCCACAGCTTCCAATTTATCGGGGCTCAATGTCGGCTTCTCAACAGCATTGCCGTCTTTCAAGCCCCGACAAGGAGCCCCTGTGACGCTCCTACGCCGAGCGCCAGGGCTCCCCACATCAGTTAGGCCAGTTCTTTGCAGAACAGGGAATCCCGGCAATAGCACTGGAGCAGGCCCCAGTTATCGTTGCCAATGTATACAACATTTCCTAGGTGTACCTGCAATAAAAGAAGGCAGAGACACATTAAGACTGCTTACGTGTGGGAACGTGAAAGCACCTTTAGTCAACCAAATGGCTGCAATGTGACGTGCACAGTGTGACACGCACTAGGCACACCTAAAGTCAGCCAGAACCAAAGAGCTGCCGTGGCGTAAGGGAAGCGTGCTCCTTTCACACTCCAGGTTCTACTCCTACCCAGTCTGCACAACTTTCTTATTAAAGCAATTACTTTGCTTTGTTTACATGAACCTACCTAAATTTGACATTACTCCAAGCGTTTTGATGTGCTTTTATTGCTTGTGCATAGGCCATCGGTTCTATGTCAATAAGTGCTGGTAGCAAAAAGAAATATGTCTAACCGAGCGATAAATGTAACCGGAAATGGCAGGTACGTCCAGTGGCATTAGTGTGGGGGCTGCACACAAAATTATATAGCTTACCCTGTTTCAAATTTATTTTAAAGAGCAGTTTCAGTGAGCCCAAGTAGTGTTTTTCAGCTTTTTGCAGTGCAGAAACAGGTACAGTTTGTGCCAGCCAATCAGATGAAGAGCTCTCCTAGTAACTGTCTCTAATCACCCTCTCAGCAATTAGTGATAGCCAAAGTAGAGCTTGTATCTCTACAACTGACACATGTCCCATTTCCTTAATGTGGTATTCGTCACTGATTTTGATGGTCAATTGGTTGCCATAGATGAACAATCGAAATTTGGTACACAGCACCAGTCGTGTCAGTGCATCGTCAAGTGGCACGAACATATTTCTCCCGTGAGTGAATTATGGTGCTCTCCTGGGCACATATTGAGGCACCAGCCAGTCTGCCCCATGTACATTTGACTGAATATATATATATTATCAAAGGAACAGACTATGCTACCCCTGACGAACACAAGACAAATTGGGTTGCATCTTTAACTCAGCAAGCCTCAATTCTCATGTGGACTGCTATGCACGCACATTTCCAGCGAAAAATAAAGTAGGCAGGATATGCACGACAGTTCACAAGTGAATTCAGAAAGGCGAGCAGGCAAGGGAGGTTTGCTTGGTTAAAGATACCACCAAATTTGTCTAGTGTGCATGAGAGGCAGCTTACTGTATTTCTTTCACACCTGGTCAAATGTACACAGAGCAGACTGGCCGGTAACTAAATGTGCCAAATAAATTCCCATATTTCACTCAAGAGACCAGCTTGCTCGTCCAGTTTGGCCGTGCATTGCCGCGATAGGACTTCAGGCTGGATTAAGATCATCTGTTTTCACCTACGGTGAAAAATTGACACGAGAGATCAGTGAGGCATACCACATAAACAAGACATGCGAGCCAGACCCCATGATCAATTCATGAAATAAAAGGCGTCCTTTCTAGATGACAAGTGATTGAAGTTAGTCTGCTCATATTTATTTTCCTTTTTACAGAAATACCATTTATTGTGATTTTATGCCTTTATATTACAACTTACGCCTTCCCTCTGAACGAAATTGTGCACAACATAAGCACACATCCAGTGTTGCTATTTTTAATCCTTCCATCAAAATAAATGGTCAGTTAGCAGCAGTCATGTTGTATGGTACCCTTTTCCTCCCCAAGTAAATTCTATCCTGAAAAGTTACATGAACTGACCGGCAAACTCATACGTACACTACAAATTTCACCCAGCAAACACGGCTGGTTCTCAGAAAATGCACAAATACGGTGGTAGGTATCTGTTGGCATACTGTAGCAACAGTAAGTGCCAGTTAGCTTCGACACTAGACAGTTTTAGTATAGCATATTCAACTAATAGCGTACGCCTATACGCTATAGTACAGCGTACGCTAAACAGCACACATTTATTACAGTTTTAGTTGGCCTGCGAGATCTTCCGATCTCAGAGGCCATATGCCATCGTCGCACCTATCTCTCGACTGCACTGACAGGTGGCGCTGATATATGTCGGTTTCCCTCGTTAGGCTTCGTGTCGTTCGAAACGAGAAGCGATCTCGAAAACTCCACAAGGTTAACCATATTACACTGTTGTCAAAGCGGCCTGACGGTAAGCGAAAGCTGTTTACACAGTCATTTGCTACGAACGAAGCGAATTCTGCAAAAGCCACGCCAAATTCAATTCGAAGCGGGCAGCGGGGACCACCGCCATGTTTAACGTAAACAACGCAAACCACGCACAGACGGTAATGCTAAATCTGAGAAATACCATACGCTATACGCTATCGGTCGGATAGCGTTCTGCACATGCGCAGTGATGACCCGCTATTTTATATCGTACGCAATGACATAGTGTACGCTAAACTAAAACTGTCTACTGCTGCAATACTTCAGCTGTCAGGCATCTACAGTGCTTAAGACACCACAGAAGTGTATGTGGACAACAAAAACAAGCGGCGCATCAACCATAAATTTGACTTGAGAGTAGTGACAACATAGGCTGTTTCGTGTAGCTCAAACAATAGCCAATATGTAGAAAGTATATGCACAAGTATACATACCTATAGATATTTGCCTATCTAACTTAAAACTATAAGAGTTGCAGTGCATATGATGCTTGTTCTAGACACTGGTATTTTAAACAAGAATGCTCTTAGAATTAGATATAATGCTTTTTCAATTCATCCAGCCAGTAAATGAAGTCGTACACATATCATTATAATTTGGACTTGCAGGTTGAACATATTCTGACCTGAGCAGCGCCAAGCAGAATGAATAGACTGAATGCCAACTGTGTTGACCAAATACACAGGATGAAACAGAAAATATGGAAAGGGACCCCAAAGTATTAGAAATACTTCTTTACAGCTGTAGAATTAGGGCTTGTTGGTTGATTGTCACGATTAAAATTACACTAAAGCCAATAAGACTGTTCTGTATGGTGTAGTTGAAATCAAATTCATTTGACGAGCAACATTGCAATAACCAGCAAACATGGCAAGAGCAAGAAGACATGTGCGAAATAGTGTGCTTTTTTAATAATAGAGCATCAATACAATGAACTACCTACCAGTTAGCTATGTGTTCTATGCTGTATTGACTTGAAAAAAAAAGAAAAATAATGTAACTGGACATACACTCGCAACTGCTACAATGCCTACTTGCATGAATGGGGATAGCTTGACAAGAATATTAAAAAATGGGAGAGAAAAAGCAAGCTTACTATAAAACACTTCAGAACTGTAGTAACTGCAGCACAGTGAATACTGGCCTTAATGTATCATTTCAAGAAGTTTGAGTTCATCAAATATGTATTTTCCAGTGGCAGTTATTCTTGGAACAAGAGAGAAATAATCGTGAATATGAATGTTAAACAATGGTAAGCACACTGTGTGCTTACACCTATGACATATTTGGCCCATTACACTTTGAATTCTTATATGTGCAGAAGCTGCACAAGAGTGTAGTGTAAACACTAAAAATTCGGAAATAAAATCCTACAGCACAGGAAACAGTTTCAAAACAAGAAAACAAAATTCAAAGTGATAAATAGTGTGTACTAAGCAAAATTAAAATGTAACTTGCAGCCAAGCGATTGATGCAAGAAAAAATACTTAACATCCGGACATTTTAGGTCTACTTTTAATAGAACACAATAAGGTGTGCATAACAGCTATGAACACAAACAGCAAGTTGCATAAATATTTGGCCTATTTAGTAAGCTGTGTTGACTAATGTCGATTAACTTATGATACCAAGATGCTACTTTTTGGAACACGTACACTACATACATACCTGACCCGCCCATCCAGATTACACGTTGCACAACGGCAGGCATAGCCAAGGGGTCTGGTGGCTCCTCCGTTATGTGGGCACTGTTATGGGTCACAGCCTCGCCACTATAAAATAAGTTCTGTGTTAACTTATAGCAGTGGCACACAGCTTTATAAAGCTGTCAAATTGTCTAGACATGCATGGAGCATCTAAATATAGTCACAAAAACAATGTTTGCATTATTGCAGGGTGGCAACAGAGCACAAAGTAGAAGTGACTGATGAATGTCTTGATAATGGGGGCCCTTTGATCACAGTAAAATTATTGACACGCAGCAGCACATAGCAAAGAAATGCTTGTTTACAAAACAATTCATTTTTTTTCATGACTCAGTTTAACTATCCCCTGTCATGTTTAGTTACGTATAAGGTATGTCAAAACATCTTGTCTTAAAAAGTAAGTTGGACTAGTAGCAAGCTGTGATTGATTAATTTTTTTTCTCTCTAAAACTGTCGTAAACCGAAAACTTCATAAGCAGATATTATTTGCAACGTCGAGGCAAGGAAACATGGCAAGGAAACAAGTTTCCTTGGACAAGTAGATATGAAACAAGTTTCCTTGCCATGTAAGCAAGGAAACGTCATTGCAATAAGAATCGGTGAAGAGGCAAATGTGTCGTTATTATGCAACTTCAGCAGAAAAGCGGGAGCTCACGCGCCGCACGCACATGATGAACACGATTATTTTCGAACGTTATATTTCTCATCGGAAGAAAACGCTTATCAAGATTTTCAATTTCGCATCGAAGCAATAAACTTGCGTAACTAAGTGCTGACAACCAGCGTTCAGCAAGCATCAGCACAGGTATCACTGTTGTCGCGGGACTTCTATTTCATACGCTCGCGCACGCTATGCACACACGAGAAGCTCACACAACACGCGTGTAGTTAGCCAGCATGATTACTTACCTTTTGAATGGTACGACGCGGTCGCGAAGCGCTCTCTAAGTTGCCGGTGCTGCGTCGACGATGTTACTCCCCGCATACATGCCGCTGCGTAGTGGACGAGCTGAGGCGCGCTAACACACATTATTTCTTTGCGACGTCGACCCAACTTTCCAGAACGAGAACAAAGAGGCCGCACTCCACGGCATAAAATCGTTGGGCCACATTTGCCTGGCGCGCCACGCATACGGCGAGTTTGCAGCATGACACAAGGTATGTTCAGGCACTTCTGTGCACGCTAACTGCGACCTACTTCATAACAGCAAACACAAAAACACACGATCAAGCAAACGCGACGCTCGTAGCACCCCGCACATACGACCGCCATCACAGAACACGGAGGAAAAACAATAGCGCAACCTGCATACTTGTGAGAATGTTGTGGCCTCTGTGATCACAAAAATATTAACCAGTACACTCGCATACTAAAATTTTTTGCCAGGTTACACACATCTACGTATAGATGTTGCGAGACAAAATAACCGTAGAACAATCTATATTTTACACTATAATTTAGCGTAGAAAGAAAATTTAAAACGTATTTTACCTTTGAATTGCTTCCGCCGTCTGCAGCCAGCATAAGCATGGCCTTCGAGATTAGCTTACGTTATCCTTATCAAGCCGTCGCTGTGGCCTGATTTGAACGGTTTGGGCTGTCTCGAAGCTGTCTCGAAGCCAATCCATGACGTTTAGCGATGCTGCCTACTTTTCCTACGCCGTCACTTAGTTTTAGATAACGTTCTGATGTCGTCAACATGAATTGTAGCCTCAGGAATTGTTGACACGATATCGGAGGTACAGATCTGCAGTGTTCGATGTTTCCGTGCGCGTTGTGACTGTTTCTGGCGGAAATGATCAAATCCACGAGGGTTGATAGCTCGTGTGGCGCAGGTTACACCCGTATCGTCCGCATTTCCTTTCGTGTCGGTGTGTTGAATGTGCGCGGGTTTTGCTCCTGTCGTCCGTACCTTCTGTGTTTATCGTGCGGCTCGCGAAGATTCCTCCTAAAAAAAACATGTCTGCAGCGTGCATGTGTCCTGTGTGGTGTGTGAAACAAATGTGCGCTGGTGTACGATGTGTTTGCAGCCCTATTGGTGGCTTATAGTCCTTTGCTCTAGTGCTGTTTCTATGATGTAAACCATACGTGAACTGAAAAAAATGCACTGTTTTTCATATGGACAAGTAGATATGATCTGTGTGTATCCACTCTGCAGTGCGCATGTGTTCGTCATTTTTATGCAGCTCGTATTATGGGGCTTGGGCCCATTCATGATGGCCCTTGCTTAATGTTCCTTCCACTTTTAGTGGCATTTGTCGTGGAAGCAGTCACAAAGTCTTGTGCATTTGGTGTGGAAGAAGGGAATACTTTTATGCGTAACTTTGTCTCCTATAGGTGAACCGTTGCAACAATTAGCATTTTTTTCATGTGAATGCTTCTGCCATTGGATATAATTTGTAGCAGATCTTATCTGTGGAGAAGCATAATAAACATAATTTAACATGGTGTTCCTTAGAAGATATTAATTACTGCATAACCACTATACATCTCCATACCTCACTGTATGGTAAAGATGAATGTTCAGTTGAAAATGAAAATATCTTATAGTTGCATGAACGTATACATGCGAAATGCTACAGCAGCCTGGCATCACATTAATGTCAATATTTGTGACATCCGGCAACGTTCTGGGAACGTGCTGTTTTGTAACGTTGCTACATTGATACCATTTACACGTTAAATTGATGTTTACATGCAACGTTGGCACAACGTGGGTGTCAGGACGTTGCTGTGACATTTCTTTATGACATCACTTGAACGTACAGCTGGCAACGTACATTCAACGTTGAGGTTGGCTGTTTAACGTTGCCTGACATTTGTTACAATCAGGCAACGTTTACGCTACGTTCTGTGTTACTTGGGCTACAGTAAGTGCCATCTGACCGTTCATTTGGTAGAAATGTCTGTCAGATGCTATAGGCCCAGGTTATAAAGTTACGAAATTAGCCAGCGGTGATCACTTGGAACACCGCAATGAGAAGCAACACTATAAGCTGCCCAATCTAGACCCCATTGCGGACATTCCACTGAGTATTACCCACTACAGTGCACTGAAAATCGCCCGAGGTGTCATTTCGGAGAGAGCGAGAGAGAGAAAAAAGCACCTTTATTGAGCCTAAGGATGGCTTGATTAGCAGGAGTGGTTCCCTCTTGACTGGAATTGGGCAGTCTAGGCAGTGACCGCCCTCTCAACCAACATTTTGAACGAGGACTTGCTGCAATACGATAGCGCATGAGCGCACTCACATGGTTTTATATCTTATTTCTCGTGCTTTCCTTAAATGCCGAAAAAGATCACTACGCCGCATATAAGTTGCACAAAAAAAGATGAATCTGAATCCCCTCTACAACCTAACGAAACTCACTTTGCCATAACTTGAATACTAACCATTTCGCATAATTCATCTTGCTTAATTATCTAATAAGCGGGGTATAAAATACTCTGAGGAGCGTCACATGATGGCAAACCATATGTCATTGATTTCATACACGTGCAGTTTATCAGCTGCGCTGTAAATTTAAATGGAGCTTGGCAGGCCATGTAATGCGTAGAGCAGAAAACTAGTGGGTCATTAGAGTTACAGAATGGATGCCTAGGGGAGGGAAGCACATTCGACGACGGCAGAAACTTAGGTGAGCGGATGACATGAGGTAATTTGCAAACTCCATTTGGAATGAGCTAGCGATATACTATCGCGTTTCAATCTTAATAGTGAAGCTTATGCGTCCTCGGATTTTTAAAAAAATTTTTGGTTTAGGTTACTGGAAACGCCTTGTATGTAAAGGTAAAAGCTAAGCCGTCGCATGTTATACCTGCTACAAGCAGTACTTTCATTCAGATGCGTAGCGATTTTAGCTGCGCGCACATAGTCCAGTCCGGCCGTGATAATGCCAAGACTTTTCAACTCATGCCTGTTATCATAACAAGGTACGCGTAAATTCCAAGAAAGTAAAAACCATGAGTGCAGGAAAAATGCAGGAAAATCAACAAATTTGCAATATATAACAATATATTTACACAACATCTAGAAAAAATACGATCATCCGCTAATAAAGGTGAAGCTACGTAGGAGTTCATGCAGGACTGTACGGAAAAAAATAACGCCGCAAGTCCGCGTCGATGGAAGCGACGGTGGCGCTGGCTGCGGAACTGAGCAGCGCGAGGAAGGCGACGACGGCGGGTTGGTCGACGCCACGCGCGAAGCAGAGTACGCACAAGCTGTGGCTGCGCTCAACGCGAGCCACATCGTCCTTTCGGCATGCCCCACAGCCTGAACAGTGGCTACGACTGCGCAGTGCTCCTGCTACGGTGAGGCGGGGGGCGGAGGCCTCGACAACCCGGGTCTGATTGGAGGCAAAGCCTGGGGTCACAACCCGCTGCACGAGCTGCGAACTCGTTTCGTCTCTTGTAAACCATCGTCTTGAGCAAGACAGCTTGAGCGATAATCGACGCCGTGGCTACCCGCGCCGATCCGTGACGGGAATGATAATTGCTGCCTCTTCTGTGGTGCTTTCCGCTGAAATATAATGATTTCACAATTAATCAGAATCGCTGTATCATCCTTCCTAAAGATTACTTGAGTGTGTATTTGTTGTCTTCCTGATTATTTTTCGGTGCAATAATGAGTTTCTATACTAAGTACCTAAATTGCAGGAAAAGAACAGGAAATGAAGGAACCTTGTTGATTATTTTTTCTGTTACGGGCTAATCAAAGTCATTGTATAATGGAATAACGTGCATTTCAGTCCTGCGCGCGTATTACCAAAATTGTCACCACGCTACAATTGCTCTCGACGGCATATGTCAGCCCGTCATTAGTTTAGACGTTTTTTTTTTTGCAAAATGGAACCTGGGAACGGCCAAATGCCACTTACAAAAAAAGAGCCAGTGCTTGCTCGGCGGGTTATTAAAAGCACCACAGGCAGTGCGAGAACGCCACCATATAAAGAACGCACTCACACGGTACAGATGCAGCGTCGCCTGTCGTCTTTTTGTCTGTGTTTTTACATTGCCTGAAATGTCTTTAGGTAAAGCCTCAACTTCTCCACAAACTAGTTTAAGAGGCCTACGCACCCAGTGTACAAACCACAAGGAGGTTTCTATTGCGATTGCCGCTTAGTGAAAAGACATACTCCAAATAGCCCTATTATTGTTCTAGCGACAAGGCCCGCCATCTTCATTGCATGGTGCCACCGAGATGAGTGCGAACTCTGGACTGAGTACTGCATTGGAAGGCTACCTTTTCAAATTTCTCTGTCAGGAACGCTTTCGTTTCGGTTCCAGAATATGTACAAATATTCCCCTGTCAGCCGTCCCGTTGACGTGGCAGCCACTAGGAGCAAAGATGCCCAGATGCCCGCCGTGTTTCGTGCACCCACGAGAACGTTGAGGCATGAGTAGCCATGCGCGGACACTGTTGCGGATACCTGAGCGCGGCCGCACCTGTCGTACTCTGGAGCCGCGTCCCGAGATCCGTGGCCAGTCGTCTTCCAATCTGGGTGCAGTGCCCTGGCATCACATTGACGCCGTTGCATCTTGATTGACACGAGCTGTCGCAATAGCATAGCCCGGTGCTGAAAGTAGCTCAGCCGTAAAGAAGGACTTCCTGCTCAGCTTGTCCGAAAACGTCGCCGCATTTTTCAAGTGAAGCCCTGCCGAACGAAGAAACCTAGTCGCTGCTTACAATGGCGACCAGCGAGCAATGCGCGAGACAGCTGCCTGGTGCGTTCTTCGTTTTCTTCTCACGCACGTCGATCACATCCTAGGAAATGCGGGGATGATGATGATGACGACCGTGAGAAAGAGAGAGAAAAAATGGGAAAGAAAGACATGGGGTTAGCCAGTGTAAGTACAGGCTGGCTACCTGACCATTTGCATATACCCATACAGGATAATTGGCCAACAATAATATCCTGCTAAGGTACTTCTTCTCCAGAGGATCCATGCCAGAGCAGACGTAAACGTACCTGGTGTTAGTGTTCATTGAAGCCTCTGGTTCATTAGAATAAAATCGGGTAAATGTGATATCAAAATAAAAATTACTTGAAATTTCTACCGAACAACTTTTCCAGCGGCTACTTGTGGCCAAAAAAGAGGAGCACCCCTATAGAAGCGCGACTTTGTATGTTCATTTGTGGCATAAGGTATTGCCATTTAATCTGCTACATATAACGAATCATAGCCACGGAGCAAAGAGGATTGGTTGATAATGCAGCAGATAATGCTAAAAGGGAACAGAAACAGTATTTCCGTAACAACTTTCTGGGAATGCGCTTAAGGCGGCGTCTATGCTTAGATGCGTTATTTTATTTTATACGTATTGCGAAACATGAATGGGGCGCCATTGATTACAATATTTCTTTAATTAGAAAACCATATTATTAGTTTCTTTCGTTTTATGTGATTTTTGTAGAGGTGACGTTTTGCCACTTATATGTAGTATCTGTTACGTTTACGATAGCACAGCCGGGCGAAAAGCCCGGCGGCCGCGACGTGTCGCAACGCAGCAGAAGCTTCATCGGCGGAGCAGCTGCAGCTGCGCCCCTACAGCGTCCAGGAGGAAACTACGGACGCGAAAGCGAAAGCGGCGCGCGGCCGCGCTCGGGCAGCCGCTCGGCGAACGGTACGCCGGTGTCGTCTGTGGAACGCGCGCTCGTTTCGCAGGTGCGCGGCCGAGCTCGGGCAGCCGCTCGGCGAACGGTACGCCGGTGTCGTCTGTGGAACGCGCGATCGTTTCGCAGGTCTTCGGCGGTGATCGTCCCGGGATGAAGCCATAGGCAGCGCATACACGGCACATGTTGCAACTGGCATGCACATTTACCATCGACGTGGATACACGCTCCATGCGCGAGACTCAAGCTTGAACGTACCGCAACACTGGATGCACGAATACAAGCAAAAAGATAAGGCAGATCACCCGTACTACCTCACAAAGCCGCGACGACGCAGAGTTCAAGTCAGTCCGACCAATACGCTGTAGCCACAATTCTCGCCGAACGGCATTTTCTTTTCCTCGCGGAAGGAAAAACAGCTTCTTTCCATTCTCGTACCTGTTTTTGCAACTGCGGGCACAGCAGGTCGGCATCGCGAGACGTTCAGGGCCAACGCGCCAGACTCGAACGCGGTGGAACGCCCGCCACAAAACACTCGCACGCAGTGCCAAAAATAAACAACGCAGTGGACAGACCAAATGGCGCCTTCACTACCTTCAGAAAAGCTAGTGCGTCGTGCTTGAAAAGCTTGCAGATTCTTAGCGCCGCCGAGTTTACACGGCGATAGTGGCGCTGCCATCGAGAGCGTCAGCGCCGAGCGCGTCCGCAAGCAAACGGTCGGCTCTCGCATCGAGTATTGCTTGCTTGAGGTGATGTTTTTTGCAGTGCAAGCGTTTTTATTATTTCACTGGTCTACAAAGCATGATACTTGCCGTATTTATCTCTCGAACACTCTTCCAATGAATCGCTTTAGACCGCAGCGCTCTAGTCCGTTTAGCGGAAAGATTTGCACAAGCCCATCTTTTCGGCCAACAGCCATGCCACCCCTCAACTGGCTCCATTTACAATCTGCAAGACACGCGGGAGAGGAGGAGCCTGCATGGGCGACACGAATGGCGCTACTTTATTTTTTTAGGGACTTTAGAGGCTTCATCGCGGACGGACTGGGGCTCAGGGACATTGCGAACCATCCACCAAAGGTCGTCGACCCCCACCCCCCGGAGCATAACGCCATCATGACCGAAACGCCGGATCCAGAACAACACGGCGCCGTGCCATGAAGGCAAATCGTCAACTCCCGCCTGTCGTCTGCGTGATTCTGAGCAAGCAAAAGGATCGTAGTTCTCGAATAAAGATATGTTTTCAGGTGCTAAAGCGTCTGTGACATTTGGTTAGAAATGTTTGTTACTTAAGCACCGCCGCTTGGCTTTAGCAGCTTTGAGGTTCTGCTTCTGACGATGGAGTCTCAGGGTCTGTTTATAAACGCGACGACCACGTTTAGTTGGAGAGAGAGTGAAAGGAACTGTGTACATATATTTAGAAGTGGAATAATGGACCCTTGGTGGCCAATATTAAATCGTAGTCTTTAAAACATTATGCATACTCTCAAGGAGGATTGGCCTCAGGAGTAATTTTTAGAGACTGGTTCAAATAATAAAAAAAGAAATAACGAGTCATAGTCATTGGCCCGTCTAAGACACGCGTCGTTGGTGTGGCGTTGGCCGCCCATCTATCTTCTTGACGAACTAAATATACAGCGTATACCTAAGCTGGGGAACTGCCTAGGAGATAAGAAATGCAGAGCGTGCATTGAGGGTCGACACTATATCGGAATATAAGGAGAAACAAGTAAAACATCCGACATGACCCTCAGAAAAAAGCATCAACATTGGAGCCGATTCGATTCGCTGGTGTATCTTATCCACTGTTCCTTAGAAGAACCTTCTCTCGGAATACACGCCATGCCAAAACGCTCGCAGGAAACGTTTTTTTTTTTCGACTGAGAACAGTGAATAGCGTTCTTGAAGAGAATTAGGCTAGTTCGTGGAGTTTACAAGGTCGCAGAGACAGTCGCACTCTAAATCAGCAGCCAATTATTTCACGGCGGAAAAAGAACACTTCGCCATCATTTGGGCTACCATGAAATTCCGCCCTTACCTATACAGAGGCCCTTCAAAGTCGTACGCGACCACCATGCCTTGTTTTGGCTGGCTAACTTAACAGGCCCTTCAGGACGCCTCGCACGATGCAGTCTATGACTCAGGAAATTTGACCTCACCGCTGTCTACAAGTCAGGACGGAAGCACTAGCAAAGCAAGGAAACCATTGTCTCACGCAGCCCCATTGACCCACCGCCACAAGACGATGACGAGGTCTTTGTGAGAAGACTTCGTTGAACAGAAACGAGCAGACCCCGAGCTAAAAAACGTTGTCGAGTACTTGGAAGGCAACACCGACGTTGTCCCTAGACCATTTATCCGAGGATTGTCTTCGTTCTTCCTACAGAACTACCTACTCGTAAAGAACTTCTCACCGTTCCGCACCAACAACCTTTTTGTTGTTCCCTCAGCACTAAGTCCAGAGGTACGGTGCACCCTTCATGACGATCCGACGGCTGGGCACCTCGGGTTCTCGCGTATGCTGTCGCCTCTATCAAGGAAGGAAGGAAGGAAAATAAGAGGCGAAAGGCAGAGAGGTTAACCAGGTTAAGTGTCCGGTTGGCTACTCTGCACGGGGGGATGGGGTAAGGGCAGAAAAGATGAGAAAACCAGAGAAGATTAAAAAGAAGAAAAAAAACAAAACAAAAAAGAACAGAAAAAAATAACACATCTGTCCGCACAATTCTATAGTTTTTCATGTAGTCCTGTTTCTTTCAAAAAGCGTACTAGCGCTTTTAAAGCAGTTCGTTCCGACGTCGGCTCGGACCACGGACCAAGAATTCTGGCTTCCGTAAGGGGACGGCTCTCTATCTTGTCGAGCGTGGTTCTGAGGACTTTCCTTTGAGCACTAAAACGACGACAATCACACAGAAGATGTGCTATCGTCTCTTTGCACCCGCAAGTTTCACAATCTGGACTTGTGGCCATTCCCATCAGGTAGGAGTACGCGTTGGTGAATGCTACGCCAAGTCTTAGGCGACAAATGAGAGTTACCTCCCGTCGTGGTAAGCCATGTGGAAGGCGGAACTTCAGATCAGGATCCAGGGAACAGAGGCGCTGGTTTTTAAAGTCCGTTGAATTCCAGTGGGCTAACGTAAGCTCGCGAGCAAGCGCACGGAGCTTTCTTGCTGCGTCTGTTCTGGACATAGGGATAGCGACGCAATCGGTACTGGTATGTGAAGATCGAGCGGCTGCGTCCGCTTGCTCGTTTCCAAAGATACCACAGTGACTTGGCAGCCACTGAAAGAAAATGTCATGTCCTTTGTCAACTGCCTGATGGTAAATTTCGCGTGTGTCCGCGACAAGGCGTTCGTGGGGTCCACGGCGTAGTGCAGAGAGCAAACTCTGGAGGGCGGCCTTGGAATCGCAGAAGATAGACCATTTCTGGGGCGGTTCCTGTTCAATAAATTTCATTGCTGCACACAGAGCTGTAAGTTCGACAGCCGTCGTCGATGTCAAGTGCGATGTCCGGAATTTTATTACTGTAGATTTTGCTGGGACAAATACTGCAGCTGCTGAAGTGGAGTGCATGACCAACCCATCTGTGTAAACATGTAAGCGGTCACTGTGGACCTCATGTAGTAGCAATAATGCTGCCTGCTTCAATGCTGCTGACGGCATTTGTGCCTTCTTATTCACGCCTGGAATGGTGAGGCATATTCGAGGTGAATGCAGAGACCACAGTGGTAACGAAGGCCATGCAGCAGGGACGTAATTCGATGGTAGCGATGCTCCGTGTATAGTCAGGAGACGGCTAAAACTCGTATGCGGCCTAGTTGTTGGCAGGCAAGCAAGATGTTGAAAGGGCGTCCTTGCGACATGTCGAATGTGCACTCTTAGAGCGTCGACTGCAAAGTATGTTGATACAGGGTGGTCACATGCTATGGCGATTGTGGCCGCTGTGGATGCACACTTAGGGAGGCCGAGGCACGTCCGTAGAACTTGGGCTTGCATACTCTGGAGTGTTCGAAGGTTCGTTTTACTGGTGCTTCCCAGCACGGGCAGGCTGTATCTTAGGAAGCCCATAAATAATGCATGGTACAGCTGTAGCATCGATTGCACAGACGCACCCCAAGACTTTCCGCCGACAAATTTGAATACATGTGCTATTGCAGTCAACCTCTTTTTCATATATGAAATATATGGCGTCCAAGACAAATCACGATCGATGATGACTCCAAGGAAACGGTGTTTTGTTTCGTAAGCAATTCCTTGTCCATTTATGCGTATAACATATGGAGTCATTGATTTGCGCGTAAATGCGACTAATCGGCACTTTTCGGAGGATAATTCTAGGCCTTTCATACGCAGATAGGACGACGTTTGTGTGACCGCCTTCTGCAGTCTCGCTCGTATCTGCGGACGAGTTACGCCGGCTGCCCAGATGCAGATATCATCTGCATAGATGGATATATGAACCGTCCTTGGCAATGATCGAACAAGGCCTAGCAGTGCTACGTTGAAGAGCGTGGGGCTTAACACTCCGCCTTGTGGCACACCTTTGCTGGTGACATGGTGGGATGTCATTCCATCTTCTGTAAGTACGAAGAAGGATCTATCCTCCAAATAGCTGTGAATCCAGCGCAGTGCACGGCCACCAATGCCCACATCGATCAAAGCATCGAGGATTGCTTGGTGCGCTACATTATCATATGCGCCTTTCACACCAAGAAACATCGCCACAGTTAAACGTTTCATGCTCTTTTGGTGTTGAATAGATGTTACCAAATCAAGCACGTTATCGACCGATGACCGACCGCGCCGGAAGCCCGCCATTGCATTGGGATATACCTCATTGTGTTCCAAATACCATTCAAGACGCGTCAACACCATCCTTTCCATTAGTTTCCCAATGCAACTGGCAAGAGCGATGGGACGGTACGATGCCAAGTCTAATGGAGATTTAGAGCTCTTAAGTAAAGGTATTAGGCGGCTGACTTTCCACTCACAAGGAATCAATCCTTCGCGCCAGGATTCGTTGTATCTCTCCAAGAGTACACTGCGGGCTTTGTGGCCAAGGTTTCCAAGTGCCTTGTATGTGACACCGTCGGGCCCAGGCGATGATGACTTCCTACAAGTCGCCAGCGCAGCTTCGAGCTCCTCCATAGAGAACAAGAGATCCATGCGAGAATCCTTGGATGCCGCAACGTCATGTGCTAATGGTACAGGTCGTGATGGCAAGCCAGCGATTCTTGCGCAGAAATCCTCAGCAACGTCGATCTCACGTCGTCCTTGATGCAGGGCAAGAGACTTAAAAGGGTGGCGCTGTTGTGGAGACGATTGTAGGCCACGCAGAGTTCTCCATATGTGGGACAGAGGCTTTCGAGGATCCAAGGACTCGCAAAAGGATTTCCACTTCTGAGATTGTAGCGTATCGATGCGGCGTTGGATTTTCTTTTGGATCCGCCTCGCCTCCCTCAGATCATGAATACATTTCGTGCGCCTGTATCTTCTTTCCGCGCGTCGGCGAATCGCTCGAAGCCTTTCCAATTCACCTTCATATTCATTATACTTTGGAGAAGGCCTAAAAGTGAACATAGCCTCTTGCAGTGCATTTCTAATCTGATTCTCCAGAGATGATGGGTGGCCTTCTTGACATTCGTCTTCCATAACCGATCTGAACTTCGTCCAGTCTGTTCTACACAGGGCAGTAGATAGAGACTTGGCCACTCCCTTGATCTTCAAATAGGTAGGAACGTGATCACTTCCATGGGTTTCTATGTCTGTGAACCACTTTATACTGCTTCGAAGACACTGAGAGACGAAAGTCAAGTCCAGACAGCTGCTGTAGGTTAGTCCCCGTAAATATGTCGGGCTGCCGTCATTGAGACAGCAAGGCTCTTGGTCCGAGGCAAATGCGACTAGTTTTCTTCCTTTGGAGTCCATCTTCACACTCCCCCAGAGCGGGTGGTGTGCGTTAAAATCTCCACTAAGGATCCAAGGGCCAGGTGTCGCGGATAACAAAGCACCCAGTCGTTGCGTGTCAAAACGACTGGTTGGAGAAATATATGCAGCGACGAGAGTAAATGTAAGTTTCTTTGTTTTTACAGTTAAGCACACGTATTGGTCGTCGTCGTGAGGCACAACTGAATGTAGCACGTAAGTGAGTTCACACCGAACATAAACGACGACCTTGCTGAGGACATTACACGACGCTGATGAGAAAGATTCATAGCCCGATAGCCGGATTGTAGTTTGAAGGTTTGGTTCGCAGACGACGATGATGGGAAACTTGTTCGCAGAAATGAAAGGTCGAAAATCCGAAATTCTTGATCTGAGGCCTCGAGCATTCCACTGAAAAAGGGATGCTTCCTTGACATCTTTACGGAACGACAGCGGTGAATGAGCCATAATGCTATTCAAGACTTGCAAGTACTGGATTCATCGCGTCCAGTACCTGCAGTGCGCTGCGAGCATTCGGGGTGTTTAGGTTCGTCAGTAACGTACGCATGACATTCATGAGTGACTTCAGCATGGCGATCACTTGCAAGTCCTGGCCTTCTGCGCGGACTGCTGCAGGGCCTGCTGTCGGGCCATTCGTAGTTGTTGGACGACTCGTGTCTCGTGGTTCTGCGAGTTGGCATGGCTTCGGTAAAGGTGGCCATGCTTCCTTTGAGTTATCGATGGCGGGCGTTCTTCTCTCATCTGCGTTGGTAACGCACGAGGTCAGCGGTTGACGAACAGCCTTCTCCGGAGTGTGCACTTCCTTAGAACTATCACAGTGCTTTCTTGACTTGCGGTGCCGGGAACGTCGGCGTCGGCGTCGCACTTTAGTTGCGGCTTCTTTATGCGTCGAATGGTCTCTGACCATCTGCCTCAAGATCTTCTGTTCATTTTTCTGGAATGGGCAATCTTTCGAAGTCGCATCGTGCGCACCCTTGCAGTTGGAGCACTTGAACTCCGTCGTGCGACAAGTGTCGGAGCTATGTGACTCGGAACAACGTGAGCATATGCCTGGGTTCTTGCAGACAGCACTCACGTGTCCAATTCTCTGACAATTGCGACACTGTAGGGGCTTGGGCACGAAAGGTCGTACAATATGACGAAAATGGCCGACCTTTACATACGTTGGTAGGCTATCCCCTTTGAAGATGAGCTTCACGCAAGTTGATTTGCCAATACGATGAGCTTGTATTATGGGAATGCTTTCTGTCGTTGTTTTGATCAAAATAGGCAAATCACTGTCACAGATTGAGACGTCGATGTTGTAAACCACTCCTGCAGTGGTTTCCAAGGTCTGAGGAGTGTGGCAGCGCACTTTGATGTTATCTAGCTGCGTAATCTTCATCAACGGATCCAAGGCGCTTCGGTTAGTAACATCGATAGCGAGGACGTTCTTGCGATTATTGATTCTGACGTCTTTTATCTCGCCTGGAGCGAGAGACTCCAGATAAATAGAGATGGCCTGTCTATTGAGTCGGTTGAGATTGTCCGTAGCCGCCTCGGGAACGAAGATAATTGTATGCTCCGGAGCTCTCGGCGTAGGAATCACAGTCGACTTACTTGATGCGGAGCATCCGCTGACATTTCGTCTTTTAGCTTTCCGGCGTGTGTAGACCTCGAAGCCTTCATCGTCCGAAGTGGTGTCGCTCGATGGAGAGTACAGCTCGGTGTCATCGCTGTCAGCTTCGCTCCGAAGGCAGTTCCTCTTCCTTGGAGTAGCTCCCGCAGACGCTGGCAGGTCTGGACGGTGCTCGACCGATTCCGTTTCCATCGCCGAAAAAGGGAGCGGCGTCTCCCAGCAGAAACCGGTGAGAATGTATAATATTCCAGAGAGACCAAAACAGTGATGTGCAGAACAACCACTTCCTCTATCAAGGATACAAGTGAAGCATTACTGGCCACACCTGACCGCCGACGTTGCCGACTACGTCAGAACATGACGAGACTACCAGCGACGCAAGATACCGCAAACAGGCCAGTGGGATTGCTGCAGCCGATAGAGTCACCTTGCCGGTCATTTCAGCAGATTCGAATGTACCTGTTGGGGCCATTGCCGACGTCAACACACGGGAATAAGTGGATCGCCATGGCTACCGACTATGTTGCCCGCTACGCAGAAATGAAACCCCTAACCAAAGATTCGACGGCCAAAGTGGCAAAATTCTTCGTCGAGAGCATTCTGTTATGACATGGTGTCCCAGAAGTCCTGATCAGCAACAGAGGAACTGCTTTTACGGCGGCGCTTACCGAATCCATCCTGTAATACAGCCAGACAAGTCACCGCAGAAATACTGCCTACCACCCGGAGGTGAATGGTCTTACAGAGCGCCTGAATAAGGCCCTCGCCGACATGGTATTCGTATACGTCAACGTCGAACACAAGACCTGGGACGCGGTCCTTCGCTGCGTAACCTTCACGCCATTTAGATCACGCCATTCAAGCTAGCCCAGACAAAAAATCCGACAGGCTGTCGGCTTGTCGGCTATATGTTATTTTGGCCTGTCGGCCTGTAAGCCTGTGGGCTTGTCAGCCTGTCGGTGTCCGCCTGTCGGCGTAGGCCTGTCGGTGTCAGCCTGTCGGTTTCAGCCTGTCGGTTTGTAATCCTGTCGGAACATTCTATTCCGACAGGCCGCAATTGCGGCAGTATTCTCTGGCAATCACTTTCAGCGATAGTTTCACTTTCGCGAGAGTTCATGGCTCGGCCCACGAAAGCTCTTGCATTTTCCCGACGCTTGTGCGCAGGCATGCAGTGCCGATTCTCGCAAAAGTGAAACTACCTCCGAATGTGATTGAGTGGCGTCATCAAGCATGCTTGATTATGCTGTCAGACAGTTCCTAAATAGAAAATACACCTTCGATTGATGGTTTCAAAGTTTTATTGCACAGTAATTCACACGCAGCCATCATATAAATGCAAACAAAAATACTGTATTTACTGTACATAGGTACTATTTCTCGAAATAAATGAAGCTACTAAATCTATGTTACCAACAAATTTCTACCTATATTCATGAAAAAAGCTAGCAAAAGTACCGAGGCAATGGCATTCCTCTGCCATGCCTGGGTTCAAACAGCACATGGGCGCCTGCTTTACTAGTACATTATTTGTAACCTGTAGTAAATATACACAACAAAGTAGAAAGCAAAACTAGTATTAAGAAATCTAATAAAGTATGTTTGGGGACCATCATTGGAGACAAGCAAAGTCTCAACATGGGTTAAGAATGTGCGAGGGGCCTGCCAGCTGAGATTCAGACTGGTTTTAAATGATGCTGCATATACAGCACACTCGACAGCGTTAAAGACATCGTCATTTGGGGTGCCGAGGACGCCTGTGCAGCATCCATCAAGGATGACTTCTCTGGCAAGTACGAAGAGGATCCAGCTTGCAGCATTGACTCGCCTCCCTTTTCAAAGGCTAAAAAGGCCAAGATGACCAAAGTGAGCGCCATCATCAGGGCAGCATACGAGGCTTCTCCGGAGCTACCAAAACACACGAGCATCAAGAAGTGGACGCTCTTGGTATTTACGTCACATATGAAGAATATACCACGGTGGTGGTCGTGGCACACCGACAGCATATGAATTCAACAGAACTAGGAAGGGTCCTGCTGTAAAAGGTGGGATGCCCCTGAGTGGGCAATACAGCAGGGAAGAAACAGTTTTGCTGCTTAACATACCGAAGAGGGAAAATTTGTTTCAGCAATCCCAAAGAACATGAGCACGGAACACAACCAACGCAGAAGAAAAGCACGATCAAAGACCTTACAAAACAAACATGGAAGAAATCCAGACATATACTACACGGACGTGCATAGAGTGGCAACAAATTCACAATAGTCCACAGTGATAACTGGCTCCATTCGGACCCCTTTGGCTTGCACGGAGGAGGCAGCAGCACTGGCCTTTCAAGATGCAGAGGCAGAAGAACAATCTCCATTGGTCCTGACGTACTCCCAGGCAGTGGTCCATTCATATTTAACGGGCACCATTCCACACAAAATCCACAGCATGCTAGGCACCACCCTAGAATGGCACCACGCAATAATGTAGTGCCCGGCACACTCTGGGCACAAGGGAAATGAGAAGGCCGACCAAACTGCTCGAGGATCCCTACGAGGAACCCCTGATCCACTTTCAAAAGATGAAGCGCCAACAGTGACAGCACATTAGGAAGGAACAAAGACAGGACAGGCGCTACTTGCAACTGTTTATTGTGGTCAAAGGTGGTTGAATATATAGCCATGGGGAGAGGGGGGACGAAAAAGGCGGAACACTGATTGTATGAATGCGCACGCGTGAGAACACTGAAGATATGCATGAAGGAAATGGCGAATCTAAAACTTATCTAAAAACACACTTTCATTTGTGTATATATTCAGAGACGGGAGCTGACACATGTTTCCCCTCTCTTCCTAATCTGGTTGGCCTCCAACAATTCACGTGCCACAGTCTTTACTTTTAAACAAGATTGTAGTATCTTGAAGCCTTGCTTCACATGCTTGTTTATTTTCATTGCCGCACGCCTTGCAATGAAGAGGCAGGTTTGAGCCATAACCATATTTCAATGAAAGCTTATGCTCCCGCAGGCGATCATTAATACATCGGCCAGTTTGGCCGACGTACTCTTTCCCACACTTCAGTGGTATACAGTATACAACTCCTTCCTCACACTTCACAAAACGATTCGTATGTTTAATGGAACACCCTGCTTTCTTAGAGTTATCAGAACCAATCAGGCGGCACAAAGTAGCAAGTTTTCGGGGTGCGGAAAAAACCACAGGAATTTTGTATTTCACGGCGACGTGTTTAAGATTGTGCGCCACTTTGTGAGAATACGGAATCACCACTGGTTTGGCTTTCTTTTCGAATGTTTGACCTTCTTCAGTGCTTCTTTTCTTTCTTTTTTCACCTTTTTCAATAACGCCTCCGAAACTGCGCTTAAAACCGAACAAGGGAAGCCAGCCTTCCTCAATTTCAAAATCTGTTCGTCAAAGCTTCCTTGTGCCTTATGACAGCACGATTTTTTAAGGGCGGATTCGAGGCACATAGTGGCAATCGCACGTTTAACAGTCTTGGAGTGTGTAGACTCATACGGCACCAATTCCTTGTGGGCACGGGGTCGATACATCCAGCAGGAACCTTCGTCAGTAAGGGTTATGTCAAGATCTAAAAACTGCAAGCTGTTATCCTTGGCTAGTTCAAAAGTAAAATCTAAATAGCACGGCAAAGGCTTAAACAGCACGGCAAAGGCTTAGATTTTACTTTTGAACTAGCCAAGGATAACAGCTTGCAGTTTTTATATCTTGACATAACCCTGACGAAGGTTCCTGCTGGATGTATCGACCCCGTGCCCACAAGGAATTGTTGCCGTATGAGTCTACACACTCCAAGACTGTTAAACATGCGATTGCCACTATGTGCCTCGAATCCGCCCTTAAAAATTCGTGCTGTCATAAGGCACAAGGAAGCTTTGACGAACAGATTTTGAAATTGAGGAAGGCTGGCTTCCCTTGTTCGGTTTTAAGCGCAGTTTCGGAGGCGTTATTGAAAAAGGTGAAAAAAGAAAGAAAAAGAAGCACTGAAGAAGGTCAAACATTCGAAAAGAAAGCCAAATCAATGGTGATTCCGTATTCTCACTAAGTGGCGCACAATCTTAAACACGTCGCTGTCAAATACAAAATTCCTGTGGTTTTTTCCGCACCCCGAAAACTTGCTACTTTGTGCCGCCTGATTGGTTCTGATAACTCTAAGAAAGCAGGGTGTTCCATTAAACATACGAATCCTTTGGTGAAGTGTGAGGAAGGAGTTGTATACCGTATACCGCTGAAGTGTGGGAAAGAGTACGTCAGCCAAACTGGCCGATGTATTAATGATCGCCTGCGGGAGCATAAGCTTTCATTGAAATATGGTTATGGCTCAAACTTGCCTCTTCATTGCAAGGCCTGCGGCAATGAAAATAAACAAGCATGTGAAGCAAGGCTTCAAGATACTACAATCTTGTTTAAAAGTAAAGACTCTGTGGCACATGAATTGTTGGAGGCCAACCAAATTAGGAAGAGAGGGGAAACATGTGTCAGCTCCCCGTCTCTGAATATATACACAAATGAAAGTGTGTTTTTAGATAAGTTTTAGATTCGCCATTTCCTTCATGCACATCTTCAGTGTTCTCACGCGTGCGCATTCATACAATCAGTGTTCCGCCTTTTTCGTCCCCCCCTCTCCCCATGGCTATATATTCAACCACCCTTGACCACAATAAACAGTTGCAAGTAGCGCCTGTCCTGTCTTTGTTCCTTCCTAATGTGCTGCCACTGTTGGCGCTTCATCTTTTGAAAGCTATGCACCAACTAGCCCCACAACGTGTTTTACTGGAATACCCCTGATCCACCAGCACGACATCCTCGGAGACCAAAAAGACAAAAATACAGCCACCTACACCCAGACCGTACAGGGAAACAGGCCAGGTACTGGCTCTTCTTACAAACACACATCATCATCAACCTATACTTATGTCCACTGCAGGACGAAGGCCTCTCCCTGCGATCTCCATTACCCTGTCCTGCGCTAGCAGATTCCAACTTGCGCCTGCAAATTTCC